>NC_092711.1:129275243-129579743 GCF_047496885.1 Scyliorhinus torazame | reverse complement strand
CCATCAGCGCAGTTCTCCATGAGTTCGACTCTCCTGCTAACCTTGCTAGAGTAACTCAGTCTAACTAACCAGTCTGCACTAAGCCATAAGCTGGGTGTGATGCTTCTGATCTGCCCCTCTCCTACTCTCTAAGTGTCGCCTGTGGAACGAGACAGAGCATGTGTGCCCTGTCCTTATATATGGGTTGTGTAATGCCCCCTTGTGGTAGTGTCACCTCTGGGTATCTTGACTGCCCATTGGACATGTCCTATTCTATGTGTTCATTAACTGTATGTCTGCATGTCATGACGTCTCTGGTGCTCCCTCTAGTGTTTACTTAGTCATAGTGTATTCACATTAACCCCTTGTGTATTTACAGTGATACATATCACCACAGCTTGAAGGGCCGAGTGGCCTACTCCCACTCCTGTTTCTGTGTTTTTATTACCTCACTTCCTCTTCATGATGTCACCTCTTCTCCCCTGCCCTCCCCACAAACTGGTGCACTCTGGGAATTGAAGTCCCACTTGCCCATCAGGTGATGGATGGAGGATTCATGTCCAATCAGTGTGAAGCAGCGGGATGATGGATAGTTGGACTGGCGAATGGGAGAGGTGAAATGTCAGTGCAGTTGCTTTCCTGTCCAATCAGCGTATGGTAGCTGGATGATGGACAGGTCACCTCGACAATGGAAGGGGAGAGACCCTGTGGTGTCTACCCTTCTGGAAATGTGAAACAAAATGAGTAAATTGTGGAAACTCTGGCTGATTCAGATCTTCTCATCATTTGATTAATTGAAGAATTGGAGTCAAGGGATATTTCAGCACATTCTTCAAATGCTCCCTGAACTTTGTCTGCGTCACGGCATAAATAGCAGTGTTTGTGCAGCAACTCAGTAGCTGCAGCAGGTAGCCCAATTCTTCAACAAAAGCATCCAGATTTGCAGATTGATACGCCAACCACCACATCTGGAAACTTAAAGTAGTAACCATTAATGTTGACCATAACAGGATGAAATTGGCTGAGATAACGAATAGTAAAATGATGGATTTCCTTCGACTCTCCATCTCTGGGTCTCTGGGACTCTGTTCACTGCTGGGAGCCCGGAGTCTCCTGCGGGCTCTGCTCATTACTAAAATGTGTCTGGTGGTGAGAACATTGAGCAGCAGAATGAGGACAAATGGGACACATGGGTTTAGAATGTAATGGAGGAACACAATTGTGCCCCACACCGGAGATAACAGGACAGCATATGGGTAACTACAAAACCAGGGGTCATTAATCAGCTCATACTGGCCGCTTACCATAAAATACCAGAAAATGTTCTTTAAACAGCTCAGCACAGTCACTGTTCCCAGAACCACAGACGCCGTTTTCTCGCTGCAATATTTACTTTTCAGCTTCTGACAAGAAATGGCCACAAATCGATCAAAAGTGAAAGTGACGGTGAACCAGACAGAACAGTCAGTGGCTGCATAAAGCAGGACGGCGTGGATATTACACACGGGGATGAACTTCAGGAAATGAAACTGTTCATCGAAAACAATCGGAATGTGTCTCAATATCAGGTCGAGGATAATGACCAGTAGATCCGCCAATGACATGGCCACCAGGTAGTGAGTGACACATTTGGAGAGACCACAGTTTTTGCGGATGAGGATCACAACTGTGACTAAGTTCACTGTAAGGAAGGAAAATAAACAATGAAATTGCAGATCAGGCTGGTAGCGAAATGCCCAGTATGATTGAGGAGTTATTGGCAGCACAGTAGCACAGTGGTTAGCACTGTTGCTTCACAGCGCCAGGGACCCATGTTCGATTTCCAGCTTCGGTCACTGTCTGTGTGGAGTCTGCACGTTCTCCCTGTGTCTGTGTGGGTTTCCTCCGGGTGCTCCGGTTTCCTCCCACAAGAAAGACATGCATATTAGGTGAATTGGACATTCTGAATTCTCCCTCTGTGTACCCAAACAGGCGCCGTACTGTGGCGACGAGGGGATTTTCACAGTAACTTCACTGCAGCGTTAATGTAAGCCTGTGACAATAATAAAGATTATTATCAATTCCCTGGATATAGAAAAAGTTCCAGGGGACTGAAAAATGCTAATGTAACGCTTTTATTCAAAAAGAGAGGGAGGCAGAAAATACAAAACTATAGACTAGTTAGTTTAACATCTGTCATTGGGAAATTGTTAGAATCCATTATTAAATAATAATAACAGGACATTTAGACAGTCAAAACGCAATCCATCAGAGTCAGCTTCGTTTCATGAAGGGTGAATCATGCTTGACTAATTTGCTAGAGCACTTCGAAGATGGAACAAGCAAAGTGGATAATGGGAATCCTGTAGATGTTGTACATCTGGACTTCCGGAAGGCGCTTCATAAGGTGCCGCTGAAAAGGTTAATGCACAAGATCAAGATTTGATTTTATTTTATTTATTATTGTCACATGTATTAGTAGACAGTGAAAAGTATTGTTTCTTGCATGCTGTACAAACAATGCATACCGTACATAAGGAAGGAAGGAGAGGCTGCAGAATATAATGTTACAGTTACAGCAAGGTGTAGAGAAAAGATCAACTTAATACGAGGTCCATTCAAAAGTCTGATGGCAGTAGGAAAGAAGCTGTTCGTGAGTCGGTTGGTACGTGACCTCAAACTTTGGTAACTTTTTCTTGATGGAATATGGTGGAAGAGAGTATGTCCTGGGTGCATGGGGTCCTTAATTATGCTGGCTGCCTTTCTGAGGCAGCGGGAATTATAGATAGAGTCAATGGATGGGAGGCTGGTTTGCGTGATGGACTGGGCTACATTCACGACCTTTTGTCATTTCCTGCGGTCTTGGGCAGAGCAGGATCCATACCAAGCGGTGATACAACCAGAAAGAATGCTTTCTATGGTGCATCTGTAGAAGTTGGTGAGGGTCGTAGCTGACATGCCAAATTTCCTCAGTCTTCTGAGAAATCACATGGGATTAGGGGTAATTTATTAGTTTGGATAGAAGACTGGTTAACCAGCAGAAGTCAGAGAGTCGGCGAGATGGAACTGGTGAGGTACCTCTGGATTCGGACCTCAGGCCCTCACTATTTACAATATAAATGACCTGGATGTGGGGATAGAAGGTCCTGGAGCCAAATTTGCAGATGGTGCTAAATAGGTGGGATAGTAAGTTGCAATGAGGAAATAATAAGTTTACAAATGGATATAGATAGGTAAGGTGAGTGGGCCAAGGTGTGGCAGATGGAGTTTAACGTGGATAAGTGTGAGGTTATTCATTTTGGTCGTATAAATAGAAAGGAAACACATTGGGTGCGATTCAGTGGAAACATTTCAAAGTGTCATTTTGGGCGGGTTGGGGGTTGTTTTGTGTCAGCTGCAATGGCGAGATGGAGACCCCTATTCAATGGCACTTAGTGCAAGAAGCGAGCCCCCACGTGAATCTCAACAGGCCTGGCATCCTCGCCGTCTGAGTCACCCGACTCCTGCCTCAGCTGCTCACCACTAACAAGGGAAAGCTGCTTTTGAACGTTCCCTCGTGCCAAGACACGAGGATGGCAGCACAGAGGCCTGCTCCTTGCTCTGGGGATGCCGATCTGACCAGGCTGCCCGACACCTTGGGTGAGAGGCGGGGCACCTTGTTCCCCAAAGGGAGTTGGAGAACCAGTCAGCAGGGTCAGCAATGCTGCCTGGGAGGCCGTGGCAGTGGCCGCCAGTGTGGGCACCATGACCAGGAGGACCCACATCCAATGTTGGAAGAAGACCAATGATCTCCAAGGAGCTGCAAGGGTTCCCACCTCTCTCATGGCATCAGTCCCACCTGCCATCCCTCAAATTCCCAAACCCCCCTACCTACCTCCCCAATCCACTGGCTGGCACCTCGCACCCCTCCCAGCATCCCTCCCAATTCCTAATCGCCCTTCAGAAGGTAGTGGTGAGCTGCCTTCTTGAGCCCCTGCAGTCCTTCAGGTGTAGGTATACCCACTATGCTGTTAGGGAGGGAGTTCCAGGATGTTGCCCCAGCGACAGTGAAGGAACGGCGATATATTTCCAAGTCAGGGTGGTGAGTGACTTGGAGAGGAACCTGTGGGTGGTGGGGTTCCCAGGTATCTGCTGCCCTTCCTGACGATTGGGGTCACAGGTTTGGAAGGTGCTGCCTAAGGAGCCTTGGTGAGTTGCTGCAGTGGATCTTGGAGATGGTACACACACTGCTGTCACTGGGTGCTGCTGATGGAGTGAATGAAACAAACTACTTGTGGCCCACCATTATTTCTGTCTCTCCCTTGCCAGAGGACTGCTCATCGCTCAGATATAACTCCACAGAGGTCATAGAGAAAGAACAATAACCATAAACAGCATCATCGATCACAGGATGACTAAACGTCTATACGCCACACTTACCCTCTCCTTTCTAGTCTAAAACATCAAATCTCATTCATGAAGGTGTGGAACTACTGGACAATCTGATAATGGCTTCTCCAAAACTGTCTACCACAGGCCTACCTTCACCGGCCGATATACCCATTGGAATTCATTCACCTTCACATCCCATAAGATTGGCCTTATCAGCAATCTTGCAAATAACGCTCCAGCTATTCGCTCACCTTGTAAACTTGACGCAGAAATCCAGCACACCAGAGTTACCCTGCAGGACAATGACTAACCTGTTCAGATCATCCATCACTGTGTACCCCCCAAACTCACAAACAGCTGTGACCTTCAGACCTGAGAAGTGCCTGGTCTCCTCCAATTACCCAGGAAAGTGATTCGGACGTCAATGAAATGTTGGCGTTTATTGCAAGAGGAATGGAATATACACGTCGGGATTTTCAGCTGCAGAGTGTTGGTGAGGCCACATCTGGAATGCTGCGCGCAGCTTTGCTTTCCTCACTTGAGAAAAGATATAAATGGTCAGAGGAGGTTCACTCGGCCGATACGTGACATGTGGGGTGGGGAGTGGCAGGGGCTCGGGGTGCTGTGGCTGTGGTGGGGAGTGGCAGGGGCTCGGGGTGCTGTGGCTGTTGTGGGGAGTGGCAGGGGCTCGGGGTGCTGTGGCTGTGGTGGGGAGTGGCAGGGGCTCGGGGTGCTGTGGCTGTGGTGGGGAGTGGCAGGGGCTCGGGGTGCTGTGGCTGTGGTGGGGAGTGGCAGGGGCTCGGGGTGCTGTGGCTGTGGTGGGGAGTGGCAGGGGCTCGGGGTGCTGTGGCTGTGGTGGGGAGTGGCAGGGGCTCGGGGTGCTGTGGCTGTGGTGGGGAGTGGCAGGGGCTCGGGGTGCTGTGGCTGTGGTGGGGAGTGGCAGGGGCTCGGGGTGCTGTGGCTGTGGTGGGGAGTGGCAGGGGCTCGGGGTGCTGTGGCTGTGGTGGGGAGTGGCAGGGGCTCGGGGTGCTGTGGCTGTGGTTACCTTATGGGTAAAGATTGGACAGGTTGGGCCTGTTGTCCATTGGAGGTTAGAAGATTGAGAGGTGACCTTACTGAAACATAAGATCCTGAGGGGACTGGACAGGGTGGGTACTGAGAGGATATTTCCCCTGTGGACGAGGGTAGAGCTCGGGTACACAGGTTAAAAATAAGGGGCCTTCCCTTTAAGGTGGAGATGAGGAGAAACGTTTCCTTTCAGAGGGTTGTGAGTCTTTGGAACTCTCTTCCCCAGAGAGGGTGGAGGCAGAGTCATTGAACATTTTTAAGGTCGAGGTAGATAGATTCCTGACTAACAAGGGAGTCAAAGGGAGTCATAAGCTTGTTCCTCAGAAGCCCCTGGCAGCTAGCAGCACAACCCCTTCATATCGGGTGCGGTGCCCACACATGCCACCTGCTCTCGACCCCCCTGACCCATCAGGCGTGCAGCTCCCAATGACCTGTCTTTGTCCTCATAGGAGAAGGCAGCCCACGATAAGCAGGGAAGGGCCAAGACAGGAGGTGGAGTCCGAGATCTGAGTCCTCACCCCCTAAGTGATAAGGGTGCTAGAGATTGCAGGGTTGCCCCAGGAGAGAGCAGTGACCGACAGCGAGGTCAGCCTGTGCCAGGGAAGTGAAGATTCACTGCTCCTTCTGTTGAGTTAAATAATCTGGGATAACACGGGCTGCAACTGGATGCAGCTTTAACCAAAAGATACTCCAGACCTTGAAGTTAGTTCAATCTGATTTATTGAACCAGTAGCACAGTTAGCACAGTTCTCGGAGTTCGACTCTCTGCTAACCTAAGTGTGGTTACTCTGTCTGACTGAACCAGACTAGCTCTTAGCCACGTGCTGGAGGTGTGATACTGCACATACACCCTGACTCACTCTGTAGATGTTCATCAGTCGAAAGAGGCGGAGTGTGAGTGCCTCGTGCCTTTTATAGTGAGATACCACCCCCGAGTGTCCTGCCTGCTCATTGGTCATGTCCTGTTCTCTGTGTTCATTAGCTGCCTGTCTGTATATCATTGTCTGCATGGCTGCATATCATTGTCTGCATGGCTGCATATCATTATCTGCATGGCTGCATATCATTGTCTGCATGGCTGCATATCATTGTCTGCATGGCTGCATATCATTGTCTGCATGGCTGCATATCATTGTCTGCATGGCTGCATATCATTGTCTGCATGGCTGCATATCATTGTCTGCATGGCTGCATATCATTGTCTGCCTGTCTGTATATCATTGTCTGCATGGCTGCATATCATTGTCTGCATGGCTGCATATCATTGTCTGCATGGCTGCATATCATTGTCTGCATGGCTGCATATCATTGTCTGCATGGCTGCATATCATTGTCTGCATGGCTGCATATCATTGTCTGCATGGCTGCATATCATTGTCTGTCTGTCTGTATATCATTGTCTGCATGGTTGCATATCATTGTCTGCATGGCTGCATATCATTGTCTGCATGGCTGCATATCATTGTCTGCCTGTCTGTATATCATTGTCTGCATGGCTGCATATCATTGTCTGCATGGCTGCATATCATTGTCTGCATGGCTGCATATCATTGTCTGCCTGTCTGCATATCATTGTCTGCATGGCTGCATATCATTGTCTGCATGGCTGCATATCATTGTCTGCATGGCTGCATATCATTGTCTGCATGGCTGCATATCATTGTCTGCATGGCTGCATATCATTGTCTGCCTGTCTGCATATCATTGTCTGCATGGCTGCATATCATTGTCTGCATGGCTGCATATCATTGTCTGCATGGCTGCATATCATTGTCTGCATGGCTGCATATCATTGTCTGCATGGCTGCATATCATTGTCTGCCTGTCTGTATATCATTGTCTGCATGGCTGCATATCATTGTCTGCATGGCTGCATATCATTGTCTGCATGGCTGCATATCATTGTCTGCATGGCTGCATATCATGACACCTTCATCCAGTTGACCTGTCTCAAGTGACTCGTTCATGTTTCCCAAAATGATCCTTCCCTCTCACTGACCACATGTCCGTTGTCTCGCAGGGTCACCATACGATGAGTCATGTACCCAAGGGAGCACCCAAGGGAGACAGCAGTTGGAGGTCTGCTGGGTCCCAGTCTGATGTTGAGACTCTGGTTCTCCCAGAGTTGATCCGGGTGATAGGACACAACCGTGACATTCAGGACGGGGTATCAATGACATTCCAGCGAGCACATAGACGATTGGAGGAGTCCCAAAGCCTTCAGGTGCAGGATGTGGTGCCGACAATGCGAGGCACCCAGGCCATCACTGCTGGGATGGGGACTGCAATGGAAAACCAGGAGCACAACATCCACACTTTGAGTAGTGGTGCCCAAGGCAATGCTCAGTCTGTGACGACCATGGCTGAGGGCCTCGACATAATGACCCAGTTGATGACAACAAAGAAAAGTACAGCACAGGAACAGGCCCTTCGGCCCTCCAAGCCTGTACCGATCATAATGTCTTCATTAAAGAAAAAACCTTCTGCCCTTACTCGGTCCGTATCCCTCTGTTTCTTCCTATTCCTGGACCCATCCAGATGCGTCTTAAATGTTGCTAATGTGCCAGTTTCCACCACATCCTCTAGCTGTGTGTTCCAGGTGCCCACCACTCTCTGTGTGAAAAACATACCCCGCATATGTCCCTTAAACTTTCCCCCTCTCACCTTGAACCTGTGCCCCCTTGTAAATGACACTTCCACCCTTGGAAAAAGCCTCTGACTATCCACCCTGTCTATGCCTCTCATAATTCTGTCGACTCTTTTAGGTCTCCTGCTCATTCCCCAATACAAAGTCTAATATGCCCCCCTCCCTGGTTGAACAATTATATCAAAAAGCCCTCCTGGACCCATCTAACAAATTGCTCTCCATCCAAGCCCCTGGCTGTCAGGGATTCCCAGTCAATATGGGGAAAGTTAAAGTCACCCAGCACAACTACCCTGCTTTTTTCACACCTTTTGGTGGCACAGTAGCACAGTGGTTAGCACTGCTGCATCACAGCTCCAGGGACCCGGGTTCAATTCCCACCTCGGGTGACTATCTTTGTTGAGTTTGCACTTTCTCTCTGTGTCTGCGTGGGTTTCCTCCGGGTGCTCTGGTTTCCTCCCACAGTCCATATATGTGCAGGTTAGGTGGATTGGCCATTATATACTGTCCCTGAGTGTCCTAAAGTTCCATGCAGTAATCCAGGCTCTCAGTTCATCTGTCTTACCTGTTATACTTCTTGCATTGAAGCAAACGCACTCCAGACCTCCAGTCCCACTGAGCCCTGTGGCTTCCCTCTGCCTGCCCTTACTCTGCACTCTGTTTATCTCAGTCTCACTCTTTTCCCCAGTCTGTACACTTACTGCTCTGCTGGTCTGGTTCCCACCCCCCCTGCCACACTCGTTTAAATCCTCCCGATCAGCACTAGCAAACCTCTCGCCCAGGATATTGGTGCCCCTCCAGTTCATGTGCAACCCGTCCTTCTTGTACAGGTCCCACCTTCCCTAGAAGACATCCCAGTGATCCATATCTGTAAAGCCCTCCCTCCGACAGCAGCTCTTTAGCCACGTGTTCAACTCCACTATCTCCCTGTTGAAAGCCTCACTAGCACGGGGCACGGGGAGTAACCCTGAGATTACTAGCCTAGAGCTCCTGCTTTTAAGCTCCTGACCAAACTCCCTAAATTGTCTTTGCAGGACCTCTTCCACTTCCTGCCTATGTCATTCGTGCCAATGTGGACATGGCATCTGTCTATTTACCCTCCTGTTTCACAGATTATCATAGAATTTACAGTGCAGAAAGAGGCCATTCGGCCCATCAAGTCTGCACCGGCTCTTGGAAAGAGCACCCTACCTAAGGTCAACACCTCCACCCTATCCCCATAGCCCAGTAACCCCACCCAACACTAAGGACAATTTTGGACACTAAGGGCAATTTATCATGGCCAATCCACCTAACCTGCACAACTTTGGACTGTGGGAGGAAACCGGAGCACCCGGAGGAAACCCACGCACACACGGGGAGGATGTGCAGACTCCGCAGACAGTGACCCAAGCCGGAATCAAACCTGGGACCCTGGAGCTGTGAAGCAATTGTGCTATCCACAATGCTACCGTGCTGCCCGGTTTCAGGATGCCCCCTAGCCGTTCAGAGACATCCAGGACCCTGGTACCAGGGAGGCAACACACCATCCTGCAGTCCCGTTGGCGGCCACAGAAATGCCTGTCTGTGCCCCTGCCCGCTCCTTGACACCAGTTCTTCGGCTACCCACAGTACAGTCGAGGTGACTGAATTTACTCCTCCCCGAATCCTCTTCTGCTGCCTCTACTGGATGGGGGACATAGCCCAGACACAGATGCACATTGTCGAGACACTCCAGAGTATGGCCCAGTCATGGGGGATCATTGCTGAAGCTCATGGTGCAGACAATGGAGAGTCTCCAGGACTGGCAGTGCCAGGTCCATAGGGGATCATTGCTGAAGCTCATGGTGCAGACAATGGAGAGTCTCCAGGACTGGCAGTGTCAGGTCTCCCGGATGCTTGTGGAGCTCACTCCAGCTGCCCCTTCGTGCCATGAAACCACCCAGGGGCCCTATGGGCACCCTCAGGGAGGAGGAAGTGCTGGAGCCCATCCCAGAGCCTTCCACCAAGGAGACTAAGGCGGTCTCCATTCCTTCTGAATCCCGCCCTCCTCCTCACATTGGCACATCTCCAGGGCAGCAGCCAGAACAGGGTGGCACAGCGATGCCTGTGACACCAGTTAGTCAGCCAGGGCCCTCTGGCTCCAGGCCTGGAGGACGTCTGCCACGGGCATCATAGGCCAAGGGGGTGGAAGGCAGTAGGCTGCCTCCATCTCTGATATGCATCCTGGGGACACACCTAGACGTAGCAGGAGGCCCCGATAGACCAAGAGGTGAGGATCACTGAGTGGGCACTGCTGAGGTCACTTTCCGGGGTGGGGGGGAAATGGAAATCTGTCACGGTAAAATATTCATCATTAAAACATGTCACACCTGATACATGGGAAGGCTCTGTTACTTTAATCTTCACAGGGGGCCTGGCCACACTCCCACCCCCTGTCCCCCCCCTCCCCCGGCACAGTGGTCCAGGAGAAAAAGCCCCCGATGCAGCCTCCATCATGAGGATAGGTGTGAGCGCGCTGTCAGCAGAGAGACAGGAGCCAGACTTAATCAGACCCTAAGGAGCAGCAGAGCGTTCCTCACGGTGACTGGTCATCACTCTCCTGCCTTGGGACCGCGGACACGGCCAACACAGGCCCATCACCCTGCAGGGTTACAGAGACCCCTGGAGGGGGAAACAGGGTGGTGCGGAAAGGGGCAGTGTGATGGTGGGGGGTGCGGGAAGGGGCAGTGTGATGGTGGGGGGTGGGGAAGGGGCAGTGTGATGGTGGGGGATGGGGAAGGGGCAGTGTGATGGTGGGGGAGGGGCAGTGTGATGGTGGGGGGTGGGGAAGGGGCAGTGTGATGGTGGGGGAGGGGCAGTGTGATGGTGGGGGGTGGGGAAGGGGCAGTGTGATGGTGGGGGGTGGGGAAGGGGCAGTGTGATGGTGGGGGGTGGGGAAGGGGCAGTGTGATGGTGGGGGGTGGGGAAGGGGCAGTGTGATGGTGGGGGGGGTGCGGGAAGGGGCAGTGTGATGGTGGGGGGTGGGTAAGGGTCAGTGTGATGGTGGGGGGTGGGGAAGGGGCAGTGTGATGGTGGGGGGTGGGGAAAGGGCAGTGTGATGGTGGGGGGTGGGGAAGGGGCAGTGTGATGGTGGGGGGTGGGGAAGGGACAGTGTGATGGTGGGGGGTGGGGAAAGGGCAGTGTGATGGGGTGGGGTGGGGAAGGGGCAGTGTGATGGTGGGGGGGTGCGGGAAGGGGCAGTGTGATGGTGGGGGGTGGGGAAGGGGCAGTGTGATGGTGGGGGGTGGGGAAGGGGCAGTGTGATGGTGGGGGGTGGGGAAGGGGCAGTGTGATGGTGGGGGAGGGGCAGTGTGATGGTGGGGGGTGGGGAAGGGGCAGTGTGATGGTGGGGGGTGGGGAAGGGGCAGTGTGATGGTGGGGGGTGGGGAAGGGGCAGTGTGATGGTGGGTGGTGCGGGAAGGGGCAGTGTGATGGTGGGGGGTGGGGAAGGGGCAGTGTGATGGTGGGGGTGGGGAAGGGGCAGTGTGATGGTGGGGGGGTGCGGGAAGGGGCAGTGTGATGGTGGGGGGTGGGTAAGGGTCAGTGTGATGGTGGGGGGTGGGGAAGGGGCAGTGTGATGGTGGGGGGTGGGGAAAGGGCAGTGTGATGGTGGGGGGTGGGGAAGGGGCAGTGTGATGGTGGGGGGTGGGGAAGGGGCAGTGTGATGGTGGGGGGTGGGGAAGGGCCAGTGTGATGGTGGGGGGTGGGGAAAGGGTTGTGTGATGGTGTGGGGTGGGGAAGGGGCAGTGTGATGGTGGGGGGGTGCGGGAAGGGGCAGTGTGATGGTGGGGGGTGGGGAAGGGGCAGTGTGATGGTGGGGGTGTGGGGAAGGGGCCGTGTGATGGTGGGGGGGTGGGGAAGGGGCAGTGTGATGGTGGGGGGTGGGGAAAGGGCAGTGTGATTGTGGGGGGTGGGGAAGGGGCAGTGTGATGGTGGGGGGTGGGGAAGGGGCAGTGTGATGGTGGGGGGTGGGGAAGGGGCAGTGTGATGGTGGGGGGTGGGGAAAGGGCAGTGTGATGGTGGGGGGTGGGGAAGGGCAGTGTGATGGTGGAGGGCGGGGGAAGGGGCAGTGTGATGGTGGGGGTGGGGAAGGGGCAGTGTGATGGTGGGGGTGGGGAAGGGGCAGTGTGATGGTGGGGGTGGGGAAGGGGCAGTGTGATGGTGGGGGGTGGGGAAGGGGCAGTGTGATGGTGGGGGGTGGGG
Source organism: Scyliorhinus torazame (assembly GCF_047496885.1). Taxonomy (NCBI): domain Eukaryota; kingdom Metazoa; phylum Chordata; class Chondrichthyes; order Carcharhiniformes; family Scyliorhinidae; genus Scyliorhinus; species Scyliorhinus torazame. The sequence continues at coordinate 129,567,478 of NC_092711.1, read as the reverse complement.
AAGGGGCAGTGTGATGGTGGGGGGTGCGGGAAGGGGCAGTGTGATGGGGGGTGCGGGAAGGGGCAGTGTGATGGTGGGGGTGGGGAAGGGGCAGTGTGATGGTGGGGGGCGGGGAAGGGGCAGTGTGATGGTGGGTGGTGGGGAAGGAGCAGTGTGATGGTGGGGGGGGGTGGGGAAGGGGCAGTGTGATGGTGGGGGGTGGGGAAGGGGCAGTGTGATGGTGGGGGGTGGGGAATGGGCAGTGTGATGGTGGGGGGTGGGGAAGGGGCAGTGTGATGGTAGGGGGTGGGGAAGGGGCAGTGTGATGGTGGGGGTGGGGAAGGGGCAGTGTGATGGTGGGGGGTGGGGAAGGGGCAGTGTGATGGTGGGGGGTGGGGAAGGGGCAGTGTGATGGTGGGGGGTGGGGAAGGGGCAGTGTGATGGTGGGGGGTAGGGAAGGGGCAGTGTGATCAGTGTGATAGTGGGGGGTAGGGAAGGGGCAGTGTGATGGTGGGGGGTGGGGAAGGGGCAGTGTGATGGTGGGGGGTGGGGAAGGGGCAGTGTGATGGTGGGGGGTAGGGATGGGGCAGTGTGATGGTGGGGGGTAGGGAAGGGGCAGTGTGATGGTGGGGGGTGGGGAAGGGGCAGTGTGATGGTGGGGGGTGGGGAAGGGGCAGTGTGATGGTGGGGGTGGGGAATGGGCAGTGTGATGGTGGGGGGTGGGGAAGGGGCAGTGTGATGGTGGGGGGTGGGGAAGGGGCAGTGTGATGGTGGGGGGTGGGGAAGGGGCAGTGTGATGGTGGGGGGTGGGGAAGGGGCAGTGTGATGGTGGGGGGTAGGGATGGGGCAGTGTGATGGTGGGGGGTAGGGAAGGGGCAGTGTGATGGTGGGGGGTGGGGAAGGGGCAGTGTGATGGTGGGGGGTGGGGAAGGGGCAGTGTGATGGTGGGGGTGGGGAATGGGCAGTGTGATGGTGGGGGGTGGGGAAGGGGCAGTGTGATGGTGGGGGGTGGGGAAGGGGCAGTGTGATGGTGGGGGGTGGGGAAGGGGCAGTGTGATGGTGGGGGGTGGGGAAGGGGCAGTGTGATGGTGGGGGGTGGGGAAGGGGCAGTGTGATGGTGGGGGGTGGGGAAGGGGCAGTGTGATGGTGGGGGGTGGGGAAGGGGCAGTGTGATGGTGGGGGGTGGGGAAGGGGCAGTGTGATGGTGGGGGGTGGGGAAGGGGCAGTGTGATGGTGGGGGGTGGGGAAGGGGCAGTGTGATGGTGGGGGGTGGGGAAGGGGCAGTGTGATGGTGGGGGGTGGGGAAGGGGCAGTGTGATGGTGGGGGGTAGGGAAGGGGCAGTGTGATGGTGGGGGGTGGGGAAGGGGCAGTGTGATGGTGGGGGGTGGGGAAGGGGCAGTGTGATGGTGGGGGGTGGGGAAGGGGCAGTGTGATGGTGGGGGGTGGGGAAGGGGCAGTGTGATGGTGGGGGGTGTGGAAGGGGCAGTGTGATGGTGGGGGGTAGGGAAGGGGCAGTGTGATGGTGGGGGGTGGGGAAGGGGCAGTGTGATGGTGGGGGGTAGGGAAGGGGCAGTGTGATGGTGGGGGGTGGGGAAGGGGCAGTGTGATGGTGGGGGGTAGGGAAGGGGCAGTGTGATGGTGGGGGGTGGGGAAGGGGGTGTTGAGCTGACAGACACAACCTTGTCTCAGGCAATCTGGAGACAATGAGGGCCTCTCTGGTCCTCTTGGTAGTCGGACCCTTGCCTATTCTTGCCCTCCATCCTCCAGCCCCTCCTGGCCCACCTCTTCCTCCTCAGATGAGTCCTCACATTCCTCCTCCTCCTCCTTCAGCAGGCTGCCCTACTGCTGTGCCAGACTGGAGGGCACAGCAGACCACCACAGGGCAGGAGACCCTCTGGGGGGGAGGAGGGGGGTGGGGGGTGGTACAGCAGTGACCACCAGAGCAGTCCAGGCATCGGAACTGCATTTTAAGCCGCCCGATACACCGCTCCATGACAGCACGGGTGGCAATGAGGGCCTCATTGTAACGGGTCTCCATCTCAGTCTCAGGCCTCCGCACTGGCGTCATCGGCCATGACTCCAGCGGTTATCCATTGCCCCCACAAGCCATCCCATCATCCCGGGATGGTGGCTGAACACACCAGGGTCTCCGTGTGCCTCATGCTGAAGCTGTCACTCCCTCCCCCAGGATAGGGGGCACACGCTGCATGATGTTGAGCTGGTCACTGGGAGCAGGTGTCCTCCACGGGGTAGCATGTCCGCGAGGACGTGGCACAGGCGCCGCACTGTCTCTATTGAGACGCAGTCTTCTGGGTTTTATGGTGTCCGTCACCTCAGCAAAGCTGCCTCTGAGCCTGCAATGGCCACGCCAAATCGCCCCTTAATTGGAAAAATAAATGACTTGGGTACTCTAAATTTATATAAAAATATATATATATATCGGATATCTTCCCTTTCCCCATCGCATCCCGTGATAACATCCTGTCTTTCAGTGTGGGTCTCGGCAACTGGGGGAATGAGGACAACTCTTAACGAGTAAAGTTCCTCACCTGCAAATACCTGAAGTGCTCGCCCTCGGGAGTTGAAATTTTTCCTCCATCTCCTCTAGACTCGCAAACCTACCTTCCACAAATAAATGCCTCGACCTCTCGACCCCTCTTCTCCTCCATATCCTGGACATTGCGTCCCGCCTTGATGGTGCAAACCTCTGATCATCACAGATTGGCGACAGTAAAGACATATCCCTCAGCCCAAAATGTTGTCCAAACTGGTTCCAATTTCTTAAAGATGCCACTACCACCGGGCTCATCCAGAGTTTGGTCGGGGAGAACGGAAGAGGGGCCGTAACCACCACCCTTAGACATGACCCTACACAAGAGGCCTCTTCCATCCGACCCCACCCCGCTCCTCAAACCATCTTCCCGCTTTTCCCGAGTTTGCGCCAGTAATAGAGCATCAGGTTTGGCAGCGCCAACCCACCTGATTGTCGCCCTCTCTGCAGGAAAGCTCTTCTATTCCGAGGAGTCTTTCCCGCCCAAACAAAGGCAGAGATTAGTCTATAAAACCCGAGCGAAAAAGATTCATTCCCCTGACGATTTAAGCGCAATGGCCAATGGTTCAATCACGAGCGTAAACAACAGTGGAGACAGCAGCATCCCAGTCTCGTGCCCCTGTGTAGTCGGAAATATCCTGAGCTCACAGCAAATAAAAGTAGGACCGAACCCAAATCGTCCTCAAAAGTCCACTCCACACGGTCAATGGCCTTCTCCAGATCCATGGAGGTGGTTACCTCCGGCACCTGCTCCATAGGGGGCAACATGACCGCATTCAAAAGCCTCCTGATGTTGGACGATAACTGTGGCCCCTGACAAACCCTGTCTGGTCCTCAGAGATCACTTCTGGTGTGCACTCCTCCAAACATTTCGCCAGAACGATAGCTGGTATTTTCACATCAGTATTTTATAGTGAGATAAGTCGATAAGACCCACACTCAAGGGGATCTTTGTCCTTTTTCGGGATTAGAGAAATCGAGACCTGTGTTCCCGTGGCAGGCAGCTCCCCCCTCAGCAGAGACTCGTTGAACATTCCCAGTAAGTGCGGCACCAACAAGGCCGCAAACTATGTGTAAAATTCGTCCGGAAAACCATCCGGCCCCGGTACTTTCCCCGATGGCCTGGAACCAATACAGTCTATAACTTCCTCTTTTCCAGGGCAGTAACCAGCTCTCCCCCTCATCTTTAACCTGAGCTATTTCCCATGTGGCTGCCTGCCGTCTCAATTGGCTTAATCCCCGTACGCATAAAGTGTCCCTCGCAAACGGCGAAGCTGGCTCACCGCATTCCCCGTCGATTCAAACTCAAACATCATTTGTTGCCTCATTCTCTCTGCCAATTGGCACAGTGGGTTAGCATTGCTGCCTCACGGAGCCGAGGTCCCAGGTTCGATCCCGGCTCTGAGTCACTGTCCGTGTGGAGTTTGCACATTCTCCCCGTGTTTGCGTGGGTTTCGCCCCCACAACCCAAAGATGTGCAGGCTAGGCGGATTGGCCACGCTAAATTGCCCCTTAATTGGAAAAATGAATTGGGCCGTACGGGCCGTGGAGTACAGCCCATCCGAACCCAAGTTTGTCCACCACCCTCTGCCTTTCAGCCCTGCCAGCCTTAACCTTGTGGTCCCCGTACGATATTATTCCTCCTCTGATCACTGCCTTCAACGCTTCCCAGAACGTGGAAGGCGAGACCTCCCCATTCTGGTGGGACGTAATTCCCTGTGGCTGAAGCCCCCTTTCACTAAACCCCTTCTCTGGCAGGGGTGATGTGTCCGACCTCCATGGTGGGCACGAGGCTCGGCCCGTCTCTAATCACATCTCCACAGAGTGTGGAGCATGGCCCGATATTACTATCACCGTTTACTCAGCTCTCACCATCCCCGGGAGTAACGCCTTTCCCACTGTGGAAAAAATCTATTCTGGAGTAGACTCGGTGCAAGTGAGAGAAGAAGGAAAACTCCATCTCCTCTGGGTGACAAAATCTCCACGGATCCACCCCCACCCCATCTTTTCCATTAACACTGGCTACTTCTGGGATGGACCTGGGACTTGACCTGTCCATCCTTGGGTCTAACACACAATTGAAATCCCCATAACCAACTGGTGTGGGGCTAGATCAGGGATGGTTGCCAATATCCTTTTGATAAAATCTGCATCATCCCAATTTGGTGCATAAACATTCACTCATACCACCGGAGCACCCACCAACACCCCATTCACCATAACATCTCACCCCACCAGGCTTTCAAAATGCTAGTCGCCGTAAATGCCGCCCGCTTATTCATCAAGATCGCAACTCTTCTCGACCTTGAATCAAAATTTGAGTGAAACGCCAGCCCCACCCACCCTTTCCTCAGTCTCGTCAGGTCTCTGATTTGCAAATGTGTCTCCTGCAAGAAGACTACAGCTCCGTTCAAAGTCCTCAAATGAGTAAATACCCGGGACCTTTTAACCCGACCATTAAGTCCCTTAATGTTCCAGGGGGGTGGGCACGGGAGCAATAGGTCAGAAGGTGAGAGCATTGAGGGAGAAATAGGGAATCGGGCCAGTAAGGCTCTGAGGCAGAGCAGACAGGGAGAAGTTGCTGAACACAGCGGGTCTGGTGGCCTGAAGTGCATATGTTTTAATGCAAGAAGTATTTCGGGTAAGGCAGATGAACTTAGAGCTTGGATTAGTACTTGGAACTATGATGTTGTTGCCATTACAGAGACCTGGTTGAGGGAAGGGCAGGATTGGCCGCTAAATGTTCCAGGATTTAAATGTTTCAGACGGGATAGAGGGGGATGTAAAAGGGGTGGCGGAGTTGCGCTACTGGTTAGGGAGAATATCACAGCTGTACTACGGAAGGACACCTCAGAGGGCAGTGAGGCTATATGGGTAGAGATCAGGAATAAGAAGGGTGCAGTCACAATGTTGGGGGTTTACTACAGGCCTCCCAACAGCCAGGGGGAGATAGAGGAGCAGATAGGTAGACAGATTTTGGAAAAGAGTAAAAACAACAGGGTTGTTCTGATGGGAGACTTCAACGTCTCCAATATTGACTGGGACTCACTTAGTGCCAGGGGCTTAGACGGGCAGAGTTTGTAAGGAGCATCCAGGAGGGCTTCTTAAGACAATATGTAGACAGTCCAACGAGGGAAGGGGCTGTACTGGACCTGGTATATTGGGGAATGAGCCCGGCCAGGTGATAGAAATTTCAGTAGGGGAGCAATTCGGGAACAGTGACCACAATTCAGTAAGTTTTAAAGTGCTGGTGGACAAGGATAAGAGTGGTCCTAGGGTGAATGTGCTAAATTGGGGGAAAGCTAATTGTAACAATATTAGGCGGGAACTGAAGAACCTAGATTGGGGGTGGATGTTTGAGGGTAAATCAGCATCTGACATGTGGGAGTCAAGTGTCAGTTGAAAGGAATTCAGGACCGGCATGTTCCTGTGAGGAAAAAGGATAAAAACAGCAATTTTCAAGAACTTTGGATAACGAGAGATATTGTAGGCATCGTCAAAAAGAAAAAGGAGGCAATTGTCAGGGCTAAAAGGCTGGGAACAGACGAAGCCTGCGTGGAATATAAGGAAAGTAGGAAGGAACGTAAGCAAGGAGTCAGGAGGGCTAGAAGGGGTCATGAAAAGTCATTGGCAAATAGGGTTAAGGAAAATCCCAAGGCTTTTTACACGTACATAAAAAGCAAGAGGGTAGCCAGGAAAGGGTTGGCCCACTGAAGGACAGGGAAGGGAATCTATGTGTGGAGCCAGAGGAAATGGGCGAGGTACTAAATGAATACTTTGCATCAGTATTCACCAAAGAGAAGGAATTGGTGGATGTTGAGCCTGGAGAAGGGTGTGTCGATAGCCTGGGTCACATTTATAAAAAAAATATATGTATATTTATTAAAGTTTTTTAACACAATTTTTCCCCCTTACAAACAATAACCTCCCCCCCCCCCCCCCCCCCCGTAACAAAAAAAAACGAGAAATCGCACAGAGCAAGATAATTACATGGCAAAATGATATATTTACACAGCTTTGTACACTGGCCCTCACCCGTACGTGCCAGTTTCCCCAACCCTTCATGTTATCTCTTGCTCATCCAGCCTCCCAGGCAGTCCCCCCTTCCCCCCCCTCCCCCCCCCCTCTCCCAGGACGTCCCCTCCACACCCCACACACCCCCAAAGGTTGCTGCTGCTGCTGACCGACCTTCCTCTAACGCTCCGCGAGATAGTCTAGGAACGGTTGCCACCGCCTGTAGAACCCCTGCGCAGACCCTCTCAAGGCGAACCTAATCCTGTCCAACTTTATGAACCCAGCCATATCATTTATCCAGGCCTCCAGGCTGGGGGGCTTCGCCTCCTTCCACATTAGCAAGATCCTTCGCTGGGCTACTAGGGACGCAAAGGCCAGAATGCCGGCCTCTTTCGCCTCCTGCACTCCCGGTTCGTCCACTACTCCAAATATTGCTAGCCCCCAGCTTGGCTTGACCCGGACTTTCACCACCTGAGATATTGCTCCCGCCACTCCTCTCCAGAACCCCTCCAGTGCCGGGCATGACCAAAACATATGGACATGGTTCGCCGGGCTCCCTGAGCACCTTCCACATCTGTCCTCTACCCCAAAGAACCCACTCAACCTCGCCCCCGTCAAGTGCGCTCTGTGGACCACCTTAAATTGTATCAGGCTGAGCCTGATGAGGAGGAGGAATTAACCCTACCTAGGGCATCAGCCCACAGACCTTCCTCGATCTCCTCCCCCAGCTCCACTTCCCATTTACCCTTCAACTCTTCTACCAGCGCTTCCCCCTCTTCTTTCAACTCCTGGTGTATTTCCGACACCTTGCCCTCCCCGACCCATACACCCGAGATCACCCTATCTTGAACTTCTTGTGCCGGGAGCAACGGGAATTCCCTCACCTGTCGCCTCACAAAAGCCCTCACCTGCATATATCGAAAGGCATTTCCCGGGGGTAACTCGAACTTCTCCTCCAGTGCCCCTAGGCTCGCAAACGTCCTGTCGATGAACAGGCCCCCCATTCTTCCAATCCCCGCCCGATGCCAGCTCTGGAACCCCCGTCCATCTTCCCCGGGACAAACCGGTGGTTACCCCTGATCGGGGACCACACCGATGCTCCCATTGCACCCTGGTGCCGTCTCCACTGGCCCCAGATCCTTAGCGTTGCGGCCATCACCGGGCTTGTGGTATACTTTGTCGGCGAGAGCGGCAGCGGTGTCGTCACCAATGCCCCCAGGCTCGTTCCTTTACTGGACGCCATCTCCATCCTCTTCCATGCCGCCCCCTCTCCCTCCATAACCCACTTGCGGATCATCGCAACATTTGCTGCCCAGTAGTAGCTCCCCAGGTTTGGCAGCGCCAACCCTCCTCGGTCCCTACTGCGTTCCAGGAACCCTCTCCTTACTCTCGGGGTCTTATTCGCCCACACAAACCCCATAATACTCCTGCCTACTCTCTTAAAAAAGGCCTTAGTGATCACGATGGGAAGGCACTGAAACACAAACAGAAACCTCGGAAGGACCACCATTTTGACCGACTGCACTCTACCCGCCAGCGAGAGCGGTAACATGTCCCATCTTTTGAAATCCTCCTCCATTTGCTGCACCATCCTCGTCAGATTCAGTTTATGTAGGGTCCCCCAACTCCTGGCTATCTGGATCCCCAGATACCGAAAGCTCCCCTCCGCCCTCCTCAGCGGTAGGTCCCCTATCCCTCTTTCTTGGTCCCCCGCCTGTAATACAAAGAGCTCACTCTTCCCTACATTGAGCTTATAGCTCGAAAACTCCCCAAACTCCCTTAGAGTCTGCATGACCTCCACCATCCCCTCCATTGGATCCGCCACGTACAGCAACAGGTCATCCGCATATAGCAACACCCAATGCTCTTCTCCCCCTCGGACCACCCCCCTCCATTTATTAGACTCCCTCAATAACATGGCCAATGGTTCGATCGCCAATGCGAACAACAGGGGGGACAGGGGACACCCCTGCCTCGTCCCTCGGTACAGTCGAAAGTACTCCGACCTCCGCCGGTTCGTCACTACACTTGCTATCGGGGCTCTGTAAAGGAGCTTAACCCAATTGATAAACCCTACCCCGAACCCAAACCTGCGCAGCACCTCCCAGAGGTACTCCCACTCTACTCGGTCAAAGGTCTTCTCCGCGTCCATAGCTGCCACTATCTCCGCCTCTCCCTCCTCCGATGGCATCATTATCACGTTTAAGAGCTGCCGCACATTGGTGTTTAGTTGCCTGCCCTTTACAAATCCCGTCTGGTCCTCGTGGATTACCCCCGGGACATAGTCCTCGATCCTCGTGGCCAGCACTTTTGCCAGCAACTTTGCATCCACATTGAGAAGCGAGATCGGCCTGTACGATCCACATTGCAGTGGGTCCTTGTCCCGCTTTAGGATCAAAGAAATTGTCGCTTCCGACATTGTCGGGGGCAGGGTCCCCTCGTCTCTTGCCTCATTAAAGGTCCTCACCAGTAGTGGGGCCAACAGGTCTGCGTACTTCCTGTAGAACTCCACCGGGAATCCGTCCGGGCCCGGGGCCTTCGCCGCCTGCATGCTCCCCAAACCCTTGCTCAGCTCCTCCAACCCATTGGTGCCCCCAAACCAGCCACCTCTTGCTCCTTCACCCTCGGGAATCTCAGGTGATCTAGGAATCATCTCATCCCCTCTTCCCCCGCTGGGGGCTGGGATCTGTACAGCTCTTCATAAAAGGCATTGAATACCTCGTTTATTTTCGTCGCACTTCGAACCGTGGCTCCCCTTCCATCTTTGACTCCCCCTATTCCCCTCACTGCCATCCTCTTACGGAGCTGGTGTGCTAGCATCCGACTAGCCTTTTCCCCATACTCGTAGGTCGCCGCCTGCGCTTTCCTCCACTGTGCCTCCGCCTTCCCTGTGGTCAACAGGTCAAACTCCGTCTGGAGCTGTCGTCTTTCCCCAAGTAATCTTTCCTCCGGGGCCTCTGCGTATCTCCTGTCCACTCTCAAAATCTCCCCCACTAACCTCTCCCTTTCCATACCCTCTGTCTTCTCCCTATGAGCCCTAATGGAAATTAGCTCTCCCCTGATCACCGCCTTCAACGCCTCCCATACCACCCCCACCCGCACCTCCCCGTTGTCGTTGGCCTCCAAGTACCTTTCGATACACGCCCTCACCTTCCCACACACCACCTCGTCCGCCAGCAGTCCCACATCCAGCCGCCACAACGGGCGTTGGTCCCTCTCCTCTCCCAGCTCCAGTTCCACCCAATGTGGGGCATGGTCCGAAACGGCTATAGCCGAATACTCTGTCCCCTCCACCCTCGGGATGAACGCCCTACCCAGAACAAAGAAATCTATCCGGGAGTAGGCTTTATGTACATGGGAGAAGAAAGAAAATTCCCTGGCCTGCGGCCTTGCAAACCGCCATGGGTCCACTCCCCCCATCTGATCCATAAACCCCCTAAGTACCTTGGCCGCCGCCGGCCTCTTTCTAGTCCTTGATTTGGAGCGGTCCAGTGCTGGATCCAACACTGTATTGAAGTCCCCTCCCATTATCAGGCCTCCTATCTCCAGGTCCGGATTGCGCCCCAACATGCGCTTCATGAATCCTGCATCATCCCAGTTCGGGGCGTATACGTTTACCAACACCACCCACATCCCTTGCAGCCTACCGCTCACCATTACATATCGCCCTCCATTGTCCGCTACAATAGTCTTGGCCTCAAATGACACCCGCTTTCCCACCAATATTGCCACCCCTCTATTCTTCGCGTCCAGTCCCGAGTGGAATACCTGTCCTACCCATCCCTTTCTTAACCTGACCTGGTCCGCCACCTTCAGGTGTGTCTCTTGGAGCATGGCCACGTCCGCCTTCAGTCCCTTTAAGTGCGCGAACACTCGAGCCCTCTTCACCGGCCCATTCAGGCCCCTCACATTCACACGTTATCAGCCGGATTGGAGGGGCTCTCACCCCTCCCCCCCCCCCCCCCCCCCCCACGCCCCGCCGACTAGCCATCTCCTTTTCTGGGCCAGTCCCGTGTCCACGCCTCCCTGACCCTCCAGCCCCCAGAGGGGGGACCCTCGTCCCGACCACCTCTTCTGTGTCCCATTCCCTTTCGGCCAGTGCAGCAGCAACCGTTTTTCCCCCTCCCCCCTTCCCCCCCTCCCCTCCCCCCGCTAGACCCCTGTCTAGCTTTTTTGCTCCCACCATGTCACTCCCGTAAGTCAGCTGACGCCTGCTGACCCTGGCTTCCCCCGCCGTCCGATTGACCTCCCCGCGTGGGAGTCTCCCAATCCATATGCATTCCTTCGTTCCCCTTCCCGCCTTTCTTCCCGCACGTGGGAAAAAACCCCGTGCTTTCCAAAGCCCGCTCCGCCCCCTCTGGCGCAGCTCCTGTCGCGGCCTTGTCTCTCTCCCCCAGCCCATGTAACATTTCCTGCGCGTAATTGACCCTCTATATACAACAACCATCACACATCAAACCCCAAAACATCCCCCCCACCCTCACAAACCCTCAGTTAGAGTCCAACTTTTCGGCTTGTACAAAGGTCCACGCCTCCTCAGGCGTTTCAAAGTAATAGTGTTGGCCCTTGTATGTGACCCACAGTCGCGCTGGCTGCAGCATTCCGAATTTCACTTCTTTCCGGTACAACGCTGCTTTGGCCCGGTTGAAACCCGCTCTCTGCTTTGCAACCTCCGTGCTCCAGTCCGGGTATATTCGGATCTCTGCATTGTCCCACTTACTGCTCCGCTCCTTCTTGGCCCATCTCAGGACCCACTCTCTGTCCATGAACCGGTGGAACTTCACCACCATCGCCCTTGGCGGCTCATTTGCCTGGGGCTTCTTCGCCAGCACCCGATGTGCCCCGTCCAACTCCAGCGGCCTCGAAGGGGCCTTCGTGCCCATCATCGTCTCGAACATCGTGCTCGCGTATGCCCCGGCATCAGCCCCCTCCACTCCCTCAGGGAGACCCAGGATTCGCAGATTCTTTCTCCTCGACCTGTTCTCCAGGTCTTCGAGTCTTCCCGCCCACCTCTTGTGTAGCGCCTCGTTCTGCTCCACTCTCACTGCCAGGCCCACGAGCTCATCCTCGTTCTGACTGACTCTTTTCTGTACCTCCTGGATCTTAGTTTCGTGGGCCTTCTGCGTGATCCCAAGTCCTTCAATTGCCGAAAGCATAGGCACCAACATCACTTTGCGCATCTCCTCGCGCTGCTCCTCGAAGCAGCGCTTGATGAACTCCTGCACCTCCCCTTTGTTCCTGGCCGCCGCCATTTTGTTTTCTTTCCCTCGCTTCTCCCGTTGCTCCAGTGCCGCTCCTTTGGCCGTTACACTTCTGGTCCATTTCATAGAAGTTGGCAGTGTTTGCTTCACCAGTCTGCCCCAAAAAGTCTATGGAAACTCCTGAAAAAGGTCTGAGAGTCGGTTCCAGACGGGAGCTGCCGAATGCGCGACCTACTCCTCCATGGCCGCCACCAGAAGCCTCGTCCCCGCCTCTTCAATGGCCTTGGTAGATCCTTTCACAGTTGTTCCCTCTGCTGCTAGAATTCACCTTTGATAGAGTCAAGTCAGATTGCAGCTTTAAGCTTGCCCTTCCCCCGCCTGCATGCTGGAGGAGGCCTCTGTCTATTGCTGCAGATCAAGCCAAATCCTTCACTGTTTCTGCTGGGTCTGGCAGCCAAAAGACACAACATTCCTGGGGGACACCGTCAGGGGAATGCTGCAGTCTTCTTCCCACACCGGGAAATGTCAAACAAATGCCGTGGGGGCCCTGTAAAAGAGCCCAAAAGTCCGTTCCAAGCGCGAGCTGCCAAATATGCGACCGAGCTCTGCATAGCCGCACCCGGAAGTCAGCCTGGGTCACATTGAGATCCAAAAAGACGAGGTGTTGGGCGACTTGAAAAATATTAAGGTAGATAAGTCCCCATGGCCTGATGGGATCTACCCCAGAATACTGAAGGAGGCTAGAGAGAAAATTGCTGAGGCCTTGACAGAAATCTTTGGATCCTCACTGTCTTCAGGTGATGTCCCGGAGGACTGGAGAATAGCCAATGTTGTTCCTCTGTTTAAGAAGGGTAGCAAGGATAATCCAGGGAACTACAGGCTGGTGAGCCTTACGTCAGTGGTAGGGAAATTACTGGAGAGAATTCTTCGAGACAGGATCTACTCCCATTTGGAAGCAAATGGACGTATTAGTGAGAGGCAGCATGGTGTTGTGAAGGGGAGGTCGTGTCTCACTAACTTGATAGAGTTTTTCCAAGAGGTCACAAAGATGATTGATGCAGGTAGGGCAGTGGATGTTGTCTATATGGACTTCAGTAAGGCCTTTGACAAGGTCCCTCATGGTAGACTAGTACAAAAGGTGAAGTCACACGGGATCAGGGGTGAGCTGGCAAGGTGGATACAGAACTGGCTAGGTCATAGAAGGCAGAGAGTAGCAATGGAAGGATGCTTTTCTAATTGGAGGGCTGTGACCAGTGGTGTTCCACAGGGATCAGTGCAGGGACGTTTGCTGTTTGTAGTATAAAAAAATGATTTGGAGGAAAATGTAACTGGTCTGATTAGTAAGTTTGCAGATGACACAAAGGTTGGTGGAATTGTGGATAGCGATGAGGACTGTCAGAGGATACAGCAGGATTTAGATTGTTTGGAGACTTGGGCGGAGAGATGGCAGATGGAGTTTAATCCGGACAAATGTGAGGTAATGTATTTTGGAAGGTCTAATGCAGGTAGGGAATATACAGTGAATGGTAGAACCCTCAAGAGTATTGAAAGTCAAAGAGATCTAGGTGTACAGGTCCACAGGTCACTGAAAGGAGCAACACAGGTGGAGAAGGTAGTCAAGAAGGCATACGGCATGCTTGCCTTCATTGGCCGGGGCATTGAGTATAAGAATTGGCAAGTCATGTTGCAGCTGTATAGAACCTTGGTTAGGCCACACTTGGAGTATAGTGTTCAATTCTGGTCGCCACGCTACCAGAAGGATGTGGAGGCTTTAGAGAGGGTGCAGAAGAGATTTACCAGAATGTTGCCTAGTATGGAGAGCATTAGCTATGAGGAGCAGTTGAATAAATTTGGTTTGTTCTCACTGGAACGACGGAGGTTGGGGGGGCAACCTGATAGAGGTCTACAAAATTATGAGGGGCATAGACAGAGTGGATAGTCAGAGGCTTTTCTCCAGGGTAGAGGGATCAATTACTAGGGAGCATAGGTTTAAGGTGCAAGGGGCAAGGTTTAGAGTAGACGTACGAGGCAAGTTTTTTACACAGAGGGTAGAGGGTGCCTGAAACCCGCTACCGGAGGAGGTGGTGGAAGCAGGGACGACAGTGACATTTAAGGGGCATCTTGACAAATACATGAATAGGATGGGAATAGAGGGATACGGACCCAGGAAGTGTAGAAGATTGTAGTTTAGTCGGGCAGCATGGTCGGCACGGGCTTGGAGGGCCGAAGGGCCTGTTCCTGTGCTGTACTTTTCTTTGTTCTTTGTTCTTGTTCTTTGTCACCAACCTAGTGGGGGGGCTCCGGACCCTCCCTCCAGTAGAGACAGGCATATCCCCTCTGTGAGGACCTCCAACTGGGCCCCACCTACCTTGAATCCAGGCCCACACAAGATAATAATAATAATCTTTGTTACTGTCACAAGCAGGCTTACATGAACACACTTCAATGAAGTTACTGTGAAAAGCTCCTAGTCGCCACATTCCGGCACCTGTTCGGGTACACGAAGGGAGAATTCAGAATGTCCAATTCGCCTAACAGCACGTCTTTCGGGAGGAAACCAGAGCGCCCGGAGGAAACCCACGCAGGCACAGAGAGAACGTGCAGCCTCCGCACAGACAGTGACCCAAGCCGGAAATCGAACATGAGGCCCTGGCGTCGTGAAGCAACAGTGCTAACCGCTGTGCTACCGTGCCACAGCCGCTGGAAGCCGCCCCCACCCCTACGTCGGTTCAGAAAGAGATTCTCGGCACCAACATTTTATCTAGCACCCCCTCCCAACCCTCCACCTCGGCTGTCCACCCAACACCCCTCCTCTCCCTTTCCCTCACCCTTCCAACATCTGCCAACCATTCGTTCCAACTCAAATAGTGTGACTCTTAGTCTGGTGTTGTTTCTTGGTGTCCCTGATGGCTTTGTGGAGGTCGTATCTCGATTTCTTGTACAGGTCAGGGTCACCTGTCTGAACGCCTCAGTCCTGGTCTTCATTAGGGAGTGGACTTCCCGGTTAAACCATGCTTTCCAGTTGGGGAACCCACATACTACCTTCTTAGGCACGCAGTCACCGACACACTTGCTGTTAGAGCACAGGCACACTGTTCAGGCATCAAAGTTTGCTGGACATCCAGACAACTAATCATCCTCTCAGACATGGCACCTGTTCCTTCGAGGAAGCACTTGAGAGTTCAGGGACCATGAAGTGACTCCCAACCTCCATAAATTCCTCCACCGGCCTTTCAAGGGCATGGCTCACCTCAGGTCCTGACCTGTGGCCGTTGCCCCTCTGGCACCCTTGTGGATTGAGTACGGGATTAGTGACTGACGCTGAAGAGACTGAACAGTAATATAGTTCAACATTGTTTATGAAATAAATAACTGGATAGAGAGACTTACCGGGGACACCAACAATAGCCAGGATGGGATAGTAACCCATCTGAATATCCTTTAGTACGTTTCTGATCTGATTAGCTAATGTTATTGGATTTACAGGTGGCCTGGGGACCATTGCGAATAAATCCTCAACGATATTCCAATCGAATACTTTCAGATTCTGATCCATTGTTGCAACATTCCAATCTGTTCCCAGATTCTGATCCATTGCTGCAACATTCCAATCGAATGGTTTCAGATTCTGATCCATTGTTGGAACATTCCAATCTGTTCCCAGATTCTGATCCATTGTTGCAACATTCCAATCGAATGGTTTCAGATTCTGATCCATTGTTGGAACATTCCAATCTATTCCCAGATTCTGATCGCTCCTCTCTGTCTCCCTCTAGCCGCTGATCCCTGTAAGTGTCGGAGTTGATGCTGCCGCTGACACTATGAGATAACACATTGAAAGGAGCCTCTTATTAAAAGAGGGAAACCCTCCAGTGACACAATTAGGATCCATGGAGACTGCCATGAATTACAGTCACTGAACAAACAGGTTCAGTTAACACCTTTCAGTCAAAGACTTTTTCTATCACAATAATATGGAACATTTATCGGGTCTGGGTGGGATGATTCAGTGCGGCTGAGGGCAGGAATGGTGGAAATGGCAGAGGGATTGACCATAATCTTTCATCCTCCTTGGATATGGGAGTGGTGCCAGAGGATGGGAGGTTGTAAATCTCTCACCATGTTTTTAAAAGGCGGGAGGGAGAGACCAAGGAACTATAAACCATTCAAGGTGGAACGAGCGGGTGAAAAGAGGATTTGGGGACAGCGACCATCGGAGACAGTAATGTGGGGAGGCGGTGGCGTAGTGGTATTGTCGCTGGGCGAGTAATCCAGAGACCCTGGGTGAGCCCAGGTTCGAATCCTACCATGGCAGGTGGTGAATTTAAACTTAATAAAATATCTGGAATTAAAAGTCTAATGATGACCATGAAACCACTGTCGATTGTTGCAAAACATCTGGTTCACTCATGTCCTTTAGGGAAAGAAGTCCTTACCAGCTCTGCCCGACGTGTGACTCCAGACCCACAGCAATGTGCTTGACTCTGAAATTCCCTCTGAAGTGGCCGAGCAAGCTGCTCAGTTATATTCAACCACAACAAAATAACCCACAAAACAGGAATGAAACCGGCTGGACCACCGGCAACGGACCACACACCGACAATGACAATGGGAAACCCAGCCCTGTCGACCCTGCAGAGTCCTCCTCACTAACATCTGGGGATTGTGCCAAAGTTGGGAGAGCTGTCTCACAGACTAGTTAAGTAGCAGCCTGACAGTCATACCCACAGAATCATACCTTACAGACTATGTCCCAGACACCATCACCATTCCTGGGTATGTCCTGTCTCACCGGCAGAGGTGAACAAAGAATTTACAATTTACATAGATGATTTGGAGTTGGGGACCAAGGGCAATGTGTCCAAGTTTGCAGACGTACCTAAGATGAGTGGTAAAGCAAAAAGTGCAGAGGATGCCGGAAGTCTGCAGTGGGATTTGGATAGGTTAAGTGAATGGGCTAGGGTCTGGCAGATGGAATACAATGTTGACAAATGTGAGGTTATCCATTTTGATAGGAATTACAGCAAAAGGGATTATTATTTAAATGATAAAATATTAAAACATGCTGCTGTGCAGAGAGACCTGGGTGTGCTAGTGCATGAGTCGCAAAAAATTGGTTTACAGGTGCAACAGGTGATTAAGAAGGCAAATGGAATTTTGTCCTTCATTGCTAGAGGGATGGAGTTTAAGACGAGGGAGGTTATGCTGCAATTGTATAAGGTGTTAGTGAGGCCACACCTGGAGTATTGTGTTCAGTTTTGGTCTCGTTACCTGAGAAAGGACGTACTGGCACTGGAGGGTGTGCAGAGGAGATTCACTAGGTTAATCCCAGAGCTGAAGGGGTTGGATTACGAGGAGAGGTTGAGTAGACTGGGACTGTACTCGTTGGAATTTAGAAGGATGCGGAGGGGGGATCTTATAGAAACATATAAAATTCTGAAGGGAATAGATAGGATAGATGCGGGCAGGTTGTTTCCACTGGCGGGTGAAAGCAGAACTAGGGGGCACAGCCTCAAAATAAGGGCAAGTATGATGTGGAGATGCCAGTGCTGGACTGGGGTGGGCACAGTAAGAAGTCTTACAACACCAGGTTAAAGTCCAACAGGTTTGTTTTGAATCACTAGCTTTCGGAGCGCAGCTCCTTCCTCAGGTGAATCAGGTGAAGGAGCAGTGCTCCGAAAGCTAGTGTTTGAAACAAACCTGTTGGACTTTAACCTGGAGTAAGACTTCTTACTGAGGGGAAGTAGATTTAGGACTGAGCTTAGGAGGAACTTCTTCACCCAAAGGGTTGTGAATCTATGGAATTCCCTGCCCAGTGAAGCAGTTGAGGCTGCTTCATTAAATGTTTTCAAGATAAGTACAGACAGTTTTTTGAAGAATAATGGAATAAAGGGTTATGATATTCAGGTGGGAAAGTGGAGCTGAGTCCACAAAAG
Organism: Scyliorhinus torazame; assembly: GCF_047496885.1. NCBI lineage: Eukaryota > Metazoa > Chordata > Chondrichthyes > Carcharhiniformes > Scyliorhinidae > Scyliorhinus > Scyliorhinus torazame. The sequence continues at coordinate 129,549,796 of NC_092711.1, read as the reverse complement.
ATCAGCCATGATCTCATTGAATGGCAGAGCAGGCTCGAAGGGCCAGATGGTCTACTCCTGCTCGGAGTACTTATGTTCTTATGTAAAATTACGGGACAGGAACAGACTCTTTGGCCCTCGAAGCCTGCATCGATCATGCTTCGCGTCTGAACTAAAACCTCCACCCTTCCAGGTGTCATAATATACACCAGTATATCATGGTGCAAACACACACTGATGGACACACAGTGGGACCAATCAACACACACAACACCGCAACCAATCACCAGTGAGAGCACACGCACTATAAAGACAGGGGGTATCAGAGTTCCCGCTCATTCGAGCTGCAGCTAGCTAGGAGGACAGAGCTCACAGCCTGCAGCACAGACATTCACCATGTGCTGAGTGCATCGACTGGTTAGGACAAGGCAAAGGTCTTTAGTTCAAGCTAGTATCGTATTAACCCACAGTCTGAGTATGTTTAAACAGTTAATGATTCAATAAAATAGTGTTGCACTATTTCAAGTGTTGATGACCTGTATGTGATCCAGAACACCCAACACATCACCAGGGACCATATATCTCTATTCCATTCCTATTCATGTATTTGTCAAGACGCCCCTTAAAAGTCATTATCGTATCTGCTTCCACTGCCTCCTCCGGCAGAGCGTTCCAGGCCCCACCACCCTCTTTGTAAAAAACTTACCTTGCACATCTCCTTTAAACCTTGCCCTTGCACCATAAACCTATGCCCCCTAGTTGACTCTTCCACCCTGGGAAAAAGTCTCTGACTATCCACTCTGTCCATGCCCCTCATAATTTTGTAGACCTCTATCAGGTCGCCCCTCAACCTCCGTCGTTCCAGTGAGAACAAACCAAGTTTCTCCAACCTCTCCTCATAGCTAATGCCTTCCATACCAGGCGACACCTGGTAAATCTTTTCTGTACCCTCTCTAATGCCTCCACATCCTTCTGGTAGTGACCAGAATTGAACACTATACTCCAAGTGCGGCCTAACTAAGGTTCTACACAGCTGCAACATGATTTGCCAATTTTTAAACTCAATGCCCCGGTCGATGAAGGCAAGCATGTCGTATGCTCTCTTGACTACGTTCTCCACCTGCATTGCCACTTTCAGTGACCTGTGGACCTGTACACCCAGATCCCTCTGCTTATCAATACGCTTAAGGGTTCTGCCATTTGCTTGAGATTTCCCATCTGTAATGGACCTTCCAAAATGTATTACCACACATTTGTCCAGATTAAATTCCATCTGTCATCGCTCTGCCCAATTCTCTACCCGATCTATATCCTGCTGTGTCCTCTGACGGTCCTCATCGCTGTCCGCAATTCCACCAACCTTTGTGTCGTTCGCAAACTTACTAATCAGACGGGTTACATTTTCCTCCAAATCGTTTATACATATTACAAACAGCAAAGGTCTCAGCATTGATCCCTGAGGATCACCACTAGTCACAGCCCTCCATTCAGAAACGCACCCTTCCACTGTTCCCTCTGTTTTCTATGACCAAGTCAGTTCTGTATCCATCTTGCCAGCTCAACTCTGATCCCGTGCGGCATCACCTTCTGTACCGTCTGCCATGAGGAACCTGATCAAAGGCCTTACTGAAGTCCATGTAGACAACATCCACTGCCCTACCCTCATCAATCATCTTTGTCACTTCCTCAAAAAATCCGATCACGTTAGTGAGACATGACCTTCCCTTCACAAAACCATGTTGTCTCTTGCTAATACGTCCATTTATTTCCAAGTGGGAATAAATCCTGACTCGAAGAATCCTCTCCAATAATTTCCCTCCCACTGACGTAAGGCTCACCGGCCTGTAATTACCTGGATTATCCTTGCCAACCTTCTTTTTGATCTCAACATGACCCAAACTATCTACACACCCTTCCCCAGCCTCATCATCCAGCAATTCCTTCTCTTTGGTGAATACTGATGCAAAGTACTCATTTAATACCTCGCCCATTTCCTCTGGCTCCACACATAGATTCCCTCCCCTGTCCTTGAATGGATGAACCCTCTCCCTGGCTACCCCCTTGCTCTTTATATATGTACAAAAAGCCTTGAGATGTTCCTTAATCCTGATGTCCAATGACTTTTCATGACCCCTTTTAGCCTCCTGACTCCTTGCTTAAGTTTCTTTCTACTTTCCTTCTATTCCACACTTGCTTTGTGTGTTCCCAGCCTCCTAGCTTTGACAAATGCTTCCTTTTTCTTTTCGACTCGCCTCACAATATCTCTCATTTCCAAGGTACTCAAAACTTGCCGTACTTATCCTTCATCCTCACAGGAAAGGGCCGGTCCTGAATTCCGACCAACTTACACTTAAAAGCCTCCCACATGCCAGATGTTGATTTGCCTCAAACATCTGCCCCCAATCTACATTCGTCAGTTCCTGCTGAATATTGTTGTAATTAGCCTTACCCCAATTTAGCACCTTCACCTGAGGACTACACTTATCTTTATCCATCAGTTCCTTAAAGCTTACTGAATTGTGGTCACTCTTACCGAACTGCTCCCCTACTGAAACGTCAACCACCTGGCCGGGCGCATTCCCCAATACCAGGTACAGTACAGCCCCTTCCCTAGTTGGACTATCTACATACGTTTTCAAGAAGCCCTCCTGAATGCTCCTTACAAACTCTGCTCCATCCACACCCCTAGCACTAAGTGAGTCCCAGTGAATGTAGGGGAAGTTAAAATCCCCCACCACAACAACCCTGTTACTTTTACACCTTTCCAAAATCTGCCTACATATCTGTTCCTCTATCTCCTGTTGGCTGTTGGGAGGCCTACAGTAAACATCCAACATTGTGTCTACACACTTCCTATTCCTCAGCTCTACCATATTGCCTCCTGCATGAGCCCTCCGAGGTGTCCTCCCGTAGTACAGTTGTGACATTCTTCTTAACCAGTAGTGCAACTCCCCCACCCCTTTTACATCCCCCTCTATCTCTCCTGAAACATCTAGATCATGGAACGTTAAGCTGCCAATCCTGTCCTTCCCTTAACCGAATCTCTGTAATAGCGACAACATCATAGTTCCAAGTACTAAGCCAAGCTCCACGTTCATCTGCCTTACCTGTTATACTTCTCGCATTGAAACAAATGCGTTTCAGACCATCAGTCTCGCTGTGTTCAGCAACCACACCCTGCCTGCTCTTCCTCGGAGTCTTACTGGCCCTAATCTCCAGTTCTCCTTCAGTTAATTCACCTTTGCTTTGGTTCCCACCCCCCCCCTACCAAACTAGTTTAAATCCTCCTGTGTGACACTAGTGATGAACGATCAATTGCACAAAGAATTGAGTTGGATACAACTGAGGCTTTATTGCTCTAAGAAATGGCTGCTGCACGGAGGACACACATATTTATACTCCGCCTACTGGGCGGAGCCAGCAGGCAGGGGCTACCAATGTACCTGCAGTACAGATCCTACCATACATCACCTAATAGAGGTGCAACAGTGGTTTACCACATTCACCCCCCTGTTAAAATTGAGTCCGGCGAGGGTGGTGGAGAACTATATACAACAAGTTTTTTTTTACATTTACAATATTCGATAGAGAGAAAAAAAAGTGTCTTTTGAAGTCCAGTGGAACAGTTAGAGGTTTAACCGGTCCGGGGCCTTGATGTGTCGCTGGGAGCGACGTAGTGGTGGCGGCGATGCCGATGCTGGTCTGATGTCCGGTGACTCCGGGAGCGTGCCGAAATCCTCTTCATCCTTGGGCGTGGGCAGGGGGAGGACGGCTGGTCCTGGTGGTGTTAATGCTTGGAGCGCCGGGGGAGGGGAGGGTGGCGCCGGGTGTGTGTGTGTGTGTGTGGAACCTGCTGGTGCCAGGTCTCTGAGGGAGACAGTATCTTGGCGGCCGTCGGGGTACGCCACGTAGGCACACTGGGGGTTTGCATGGAGCAATTGCACCCTCTCCACCAACAGGTCCGCCTTGTGGAGTCGGACGTGCCTATGGAGTAGGACAGGTCCTGGAGCGCCGACCCAGATCGGGAGCGACACCCTGGATGTGGACTTCCTGGGGAAGGCAAAAAGACGTTCATGGGGTGTGTTGCTACTGGCGGTGCACAGTAGCGACCGAATGGAGTCCAGTGCATCAGGGAGGACCTCCTGCCAGCGGGAGGCCGGGAGGTTCCTGGACTGTAAGGCCAGTTGGACGGCCCTCCATACCGTCCCGTTCTCCCTCTCTACCTGTCCGTTTCCCCGGGGATTGTAGCTTATCGTCCTGCTGGAGGCGATACCCCTGCTGAGCAGGAACTGACGTAGCTCATCACTCATGAAGGAGTGATGTGGATGTGACTGTCACTGTGGATGTAGGCGGGGAAACCGAACAGAGCGAAGATTGTGTTGAGGGCTTTGATGATAGTGGCAGATGTCATATCAGAGCATGGGATGGCGAAGGGGAATCTGGAGTACTCATCGACCACACTGAGATAATACGTGTTACGGTCGGTGGAGGGGAGGGGCCCTTTGAAATCCACACTGAGACGCTCAAAGGGGCGGGAGGCCTTCACCAGGCGCGCATGGTCCGGCCGGTAGAAGTGCGGCTTGCACTCCGTGCAGACTGGCAGTCCCTGGTGATTGTCCGTACTTCCTTGACAGAGTAGGGCAGATTACGGGCCTTTATAAAATGGTAACTCCCTGAACTGCTGCTGCAGGATCTCGTCCCTCTTCCCACTCATATTGTCAGTATCAATACGTACCACGACCTCAGGCTGTTCACCCTCCCCCTTCAGGATGCTTTCTGCCCATTCAGAGACATCCCGGCCCCTGGCACCACGGAGGTAACATACCATCCTGGAGTCTCTTTCACATCCGCAGAAGCGCCGATCTGTACCCCTGACCATAGGGTACCTTATACCTATTGTTCTAGAGATCATTGTCCCTCCCTGCTTAACAACAGAGCCAGCCAAGCAGTGGCGCAGAGGTATACAGTCGGGAGGGAGTTGCCTTGGGAGTCCTCAGCATCGACTCTGGGCCTCATGATGTCTCATGGCTTCAGATTAAACATGGACACAGAAACCTCCTGGCATATCCTCCAATCTACAATGACCACCATGGGGAGGTATTGTCATTGGACTAGGAATCCAGAGACCCAGAATAATGATCTAATGACCCAGTTTCGAATCCCAACACGGCAGGAGGTGGAATTTAAACTCAGTAAAATATCTGGAATTAAAATGTCTAATGATGGCCATGAAACCATTGTCGGAAAAACCCTTCTGTTCACTGATGTCCTTTAGGGAAGGAAATCTGCCATCCTTACCTGGTCTGGCCAACATGTGACTCCTGACCCACCAATGTGGTTGATGAGGGATGGGCAATAAATGCTGGCACAGCCTGCGATGAACGAATAAGAAAACAAGCCTGGTTCAATGAAGAGTGCAGGAGAGCGTGCCAGGAGCAACACCAGCCATACCGAAAAATGGGGTGTCAGCCTGGTGAAGCTCCAACACAGGATTGGAACCATAAAATTCCTGTAGTGCAGAATGAGGCCACTCGGCCCATCGAGTCTGCACCGACCCTCTGAAAGAGCACTGTACCTACGCCCACTCCCTTGCCCACTTCCTGTAACCATTTTGGAAGGTCTAATGCAGGTAGGGAATATACAGTGAATTGTAGAACCCTCAAGAGTATTGAAAGTCAAAGAGATCTAGGAGTACAGGTCCACAAGTCATTGAAAGGGGCAACACAGGTGGAGAAGGTAGTCAAGGAGGCATACGGCATGCTTGCCTTCATTGGCCGGGGCATTGAGTATAAGAATTGGCAAGTCATGTTGCAGCTGTATAGAACCTTAGTTAGGCCACACTTGGAGTATAGTGTTCAATTCTGGTCGCCACACTACCAGAAGGATGTGGAGGCTTTAGAGAGGGTGCAGAAGAGATTTACCAGAATGTTGCCTGGTATGGAGGGCATTAGCTATGAGGAGCGGTTGAATAAACTCGGTTTGTTCTCACTGGAACAAAGGAGGTTGAGGGGCAACCTGATAGAGGTCTACAAAATTATGAGGGGCATAGACAGAGTGGATAGTCAGAGGCTTTTCCCCAGGGTAGAGGGGTCAATTACTAGGGGGCATAGGTTTAACGTGAGAGGGGCAAGGTTTAGAGTAGATGTACGAGGCAGGTTTTTTACGCAGAGGGTAGTGGGTGCCTGGAACTCGCTACCGGAGGAGGTGGTGGAAGCAGGGACGAAAGTGACATTTAAAGGGCATCTTGACAAATACATGAATAGGATGGGAATAGAGGGATACGGACCCAGGAAGTGTAGAAGATTGTAGTTTAGTCGGGCAGCATGGTCGGCACGGACTTGGAGGGCCGAAGGGCCTGTTCCTGTGCTGTACATTTCTTTGTTCTTTGTTCTTTGTTCTAACCCCATATCTCCACTGAAACTGCACATCTTTGGACTGTGGGAGGAAACCGGAGCACCCAGAGGAAACCCACGCAGACATGGGAAGAAAGTGCAAACTCCACACAGACGGTCACCCAAGACCGGAATTGAACCTGGTTCCCTGCGCTGTGAGTCAGCCGTGCTAACCACTGTATAACCTTGCTGGCTTCACTACCGTGTGCCAAACAGCATACGCAGCAAGTAATTATCAGAGCTGACCGATTCCACAATGGCTGCATCAGATCTAAGCTCTGTACGCCTGCCACATCCAGCCGTGAATGGTGATGGACAATTAAACAACTCACTGGAGAAGGAGGCTCCACAAATATCCCCATCCTCAATGATGGAAGAGCCCAGCACATATGTGCAAAAGACAAGACTGAGGCACTCGCAACAATCTTCAGCCAGAAGTGCCGACATCACAGATGTCAGTCTTCAGCCAATCCAATTCACTCCAGGTGAGATCAAGAAACAGCTGAAGTGACTGGACATTGCAAAGGCTATGGGCCCTGACAATATTACTGAAGACGTGTGCTCCAGAACTTGCTGCACCCCAAGCCAAGCTGTTCCAGTGCAGCTACAACACTGGCATCTACCTGGCAATGTGGAAATTTGCCCAGGTTTGTTCTGTAACCAAGAAACAGGACAAATCCAACCCAGCCGATTACCACCCTATCAGTCTATTCTCCATCATCAGCATGGTGATGGAAGAAGTCATCAACAGTGTTATCAAGTGGCACTTACTCAGCAATAACCTGCTCACGGACACTCTGTTTGGGTTTCGCCAGGGTCACTCCGATCCTGATCTCATTACAGCCTTGGTTCAAACATGGACAAAAGAGCTGAATGCCGGAGGTGAGGTGAGAGTGACTGCCTTTGACATCAAGGCAGCATTTGACCGAGTGTGGCATCAAGGAGCCCTAGCTAATCTGGAGTCAATGGGAATCAGGGTGAAACTCTCCGCTGGTTGGAATCATACCCGGCACAAAGGAAGATGGTTGTGATTGGAGGTCAATTATCTCAGGTCCAGGAGTTCCTCAGGATATTTCCTTTTCTTTTCATGTACTAAATGATCTGTTTGAGCTGCATGCAGGAAAATATTTTTCACTTTACCTCGGTACACGTGACAATAAACAAACAAAACAATAAAAACAAAACAACCACCTTCAGCTGCTTCATAAAAGATCTCCCTTCCATTGTAAGGTCAGACGTGGGGGTGTTCGCAGATGACTGCACAACGTTCACACCATTCGCGACTCCTCAGATAATGAAGCAGTCCGTGTCCAAATGCAGCAAGACCTGGACAATATCCAGGCTTGGGCTGACAAGTGGCAAGTTACATTCGTGCCACACAAGTGCCAGGCAATGAGCATCTCCTACAAGAGAGGTTCGAACCATCGCCCCATGACATTCAATGGCATTAACGTTGCTGAATCCCACACAATCAACATACTGGGGGTTACCATTGATCAGAAACTGAACTGGACTAACTATATTAATACTTTTGCTACAAGGGCAGATTAAAGGCTAGGTATCCTATGGTGAGTAACGCACTTCCTGAACACCACCCCCCTCCCATTCCCCCTCCCCGCCAAAGCCTGTCCACCATCTACAAGGCACAAGTCAGGAGTGTGATGGAATACTCTCCACTTGCCTAGATGAGTGCAGCTCTTAGAACACTCAAGAAGCTCGACACCATCCAGGTCAAAGCAGCCCGCTTCATTGCTCCTCCTTCCACAAACATTCAAACCCTCCACCACCGATGCACAGCAGCAGCCATGTGTCGCATCTACAAGGTGCACTGCAGGGACTCACCAAGGTTCCATAAGCAGCACCTTCCAAACCCACAATTTCTATCTAGCAGGACATGAGCAGATACCTGGGAACACAGCAACTGGAGGTTCCCCTTCCAAGTCACTCACCACCCAGACTTGGAAATATATTGTCTTTCTTTCACTGTTGCTGGGTCAAGGTACTGGAACTTCCTCCCTAACAGCACTGTAGGTATACCTACACCTCAGGTTCAAGAAGGCAACTAACCGCCACTTTCTGATAAGCAACTAGGGATGGACAATAAATGCTGACCTAAACGGAGCTTCCCACATCCCGTAAATGAATTTGTGAAGAACCAACCTGTTACTGGGCAGAGCTCAGCCCTCTGGGCCCATTCATTGGCCACCAAGTCCTCACTGATCGTTTGGACTGGAGTGCTGAATTTGGGTGCATTAGAGTGCTATAGTGAGAGTTTGGTGACTGAGGGAGTTGGGAGAGGAGGGAGCAAGGTGCTCCTTTCATTTCATGTCCTACATTTCCTCAAAGAACGTGAAGGGAGCTGCGAGTTTACAGAGAGTGCAGCTGACTGGGAGCAGAGCCAGAGGGTGGAGTTGGTTCACAGAGTGTGGTTCACAGGGCAGCTACATTCTGTAAGGTTAGATGGCTTATTTGTTTTGTTTTTGTTTCTTGGGGGCAGCAAGTATCATTCAGCAGAATCACCAATTTTAGAGGGTTCACTTTAGAGAGCAGCAGCAGTATATATATATATATATCGTTTTTTAAAGGGCTTAACGGGTGTTTAATCTTTTTTTTCCCTTTTTAAATCACTTTGGGAATTCAGATGGGAGGGGATGGAAGCTAGGGCAGTTGTATGCTCCTCCTGTAGGATGTGGGTGGTGAGGGACACTAGTGTCCCCGCTGACAACACCCGCGGGAAGTGCACCCAACTCCAGCTCCTCGCATTAAGGAACTGGAGCTGGATGAACTTCGGATCATCCGGGAGGCAGAGGGGGTGATAGAGAGGTGTTACAGGGAGGTAGCCACACCCAAGGTACAGGACAAGAGTGGCTGTGTTACAGTCAGGATAGGAAAGGGAACAGGCAGACACTGCAGGGATCCCCATGGCCGATCCCCTTCAAAACAAGTAGCAAGTGTACCGTTTTGGATGCTTTTGGGGGGATGACCTACCGGGGTAAGGCCCTAGCAGCCAGGTCTCTGGCACTGAGCCTGGCTCTGTGGCTCAGAAGGGAAGGGGGGAGAATAGAAAAGCAATAGTGTTAGGAGACTCAATGGTTAGGGGTGCAGATAGGCGATTCTGTGGTCGCGAGCGAGACTCCCGGAAGGTATGTGCTTCCCGGGTGCCAGGGCCAGGGATGTCTCGGATCGAGTCCACAGGATTCTTAAGGGCGAGGGGGAGCAACCAGAAGTCGTGGTGCACATAGGCACCAACGACATAGCTAAGGAAAGGGATGAGGATATAAAAAGTGATTTTAGTGAGTTAGGTTGGAAGCTAAAGAGGGCAAGCAGAGCAGTGATCTCAGGCTTGCTACCGGTGCCATGTGCAAGTGAGGCAAGGAACAGAGAGCGAGTGTAGCTGAACACGTGGCTACAGGGCTGGTGCAGGAGGGAAGGCTTCAGATATGTGGATCATTGGGATACCTTCTGGGGAAGGTGGGACCTGTACATGAAGGACAGATTACACCTAAACTGGAGGGGCACCAATATCCTGGGTGGGAGGTTGCTAGAGCTCTTCGGGAGGGTTTCAACTAGTTTGGCAGGGGGATGGGAACCAGAGCTATGGATCAGAGGATAGGGTAGCTGTTGAACAGGCAGAAATAGTATGCAATGAGTCTGTGAGGAAGGATAGACAGTTGATAGGGCAAAGTTGCACTCAGTGGAATGGGTTAAAGTGTGTCTGTTTCAATGCAAGAAGTGTCAAGAATAAGGGAGATGAACTTAGAGCATGGATCAGTACTTGGAACTGCGATGTTGTGGCCATTACAACATGGATTTCACCGGGGTAGGAACGGTTGTTAGATGTTCCAGGGTTTAGATGTTTTAAGAAGAATAGGGAGGGAGGTAAAAGAATAGGGGGAGTGGCACTGTTAATTAGGGAGTGCACCACAGCTACAGAAAAGGAGGTAGCCAAGGAGGGTTTGTCTACTGAGTCAGTATGGGTGGAAGTCAGAAACAAGAAAGGAGCAGTCACTTCACTGGGAGTTTTCTGTAGACCCCCCCCAATAGCAGCAGAGAGATGGAGGAACAGATTGGGCAGCAGACCTTAGAAAGGTGCAGAAGTAACAGAGTTGTTGTCATGGGTGACTTCAACTTCCCTAATATTGACTGGAACCTCCTTAATGCAAATGATTTGGATGGAACAGATTTTGTCCGGTGTGTCCAGGAAGAATTCCTGACTCAATATGTAGATAGGCCAACTAGGGGAGGTGCCATATTGAATTTGGTGCTTGACAACGAACCAGGCATGGTGTCAGATGTCTCGGTGGGAGAGCATTTTGGTGACAGTGATCACAACCCCTTGACCTTTACCATAGTCATGGAAAGGGAGAGGAACAGACAGTATGGGAAGGTATTTAATTGGGGAGGGGAAATTATACTGCTATTAGACAGGAGCAGAGGAGCATAAATTGGGAACAGTTGTTCTTGGGGAAATGCAGAACAGTAATGTGGGGGTTGTTTAAGGAGCACTTGCTGCGAGTGCTGGATAGTTTTGTCCCACTGAGACGAGGAAGGAATGGTAAGGTTAAAGAGCCTTGGATGACAAGAGAAGTGGAGCTTCTAGTCAAGAGGAAGAAGGAAGCTTACATAAGGTTGAGGAAGCAAGGATCTGACACGGCTCGAGAGGGTTACAAGGTAGCCAGGAAGGAACTCAAAAATGGACTTTGGAGAGCTAGAAGGGGGCATGAAAATGCCCTGGCGGTAAGGATTAGGGAAAATCCCAAGGCGTTCTACACTTACGTGAGAAATAAGAGGATGGTCAGAGTGAGAGTAGGGCCGATCAGGGGTAGTGGAGGGAACTTGTGCCTAGAGTCTGAGGAGATAGGGGGGGGGCCCTATATGAATATTTTGCTTCAGTATTCACTAGAGAGAGGGACCTAGTTGCTCATGAGAACAGCTTGAACCAGGTTAACAGACTCGAACAGGTTGATATTAAGAAGGAGGATGTGCTGGAAATTTTGAAAAGCATCAGGATAGATAAGTCCCCTGGGCCTGAGGGATATACCCAAAGTTACTACGGAAAGCGAGGGAGGAAATTGCTGTGCCGTTGGCGATGATCTTTGCATCCTCACTCTCCACTGGAGTAGTACCGGATGATTGGAGGGAGGCGAATGTTGTTCCCCTGTTCAAGGAAGGGAATAGGGAAATCCCTGGGAATTACAGACCAGTCAGTCTTACGTCTGTGGTGAACTAAATATTGGAAAGGATTTTGAGAGATAGGAATTATGATTATTTAGAAAAACATAGTTTGATTAAAGATAGTCAGCATGGCTTTGTGAGGGGCAGGTCATGCCTCACAAGCCTCATTGAATTCTTTGAGGATGTGACGAGACACATTGATGAAGGTCGGGCAGTGGATGTGGTGTACATGGATTTCAGTCAGGCATTTGATAAGGTTCCCCATGGTAGGCTCATTCAGAAAGTTAGGGGGCATGGGATACAGGGAAATTTGGCTGCCTGGATAGAGAATTGGCTGGCCGAAAGAAGACAGTGAGTGGCAGTGGATGGAAAGTATTCTGCCTGGAGGTCGGTGACCAGTGGTGTCCCTCAAGAATCTGTTCTTGGACCTCTGCTCTTTGTGGTTTTTATAAATGACTTGGATGAGGAAGTGGAAGGGTGGGTCAGTAATTTTGCCGATGACACGAAGGTTGGTGGAGTTGTAGACAGTGTTGAGGGCTTTTGCAGGTTACAACAGGACATTGACAGGATGCAGAGCTGGGCTGAGAAGTGGCAGATGGAGTTCAACTTAGATAAATGTGAAGTGATTGATTTTGGAAGGTCGAATTTGAATGCTGAATACAGAGTTAAAGGCAGGATTCTTGGAAGTGTGGAGGAACAGAGGGATCTTGGGAGTCTACGTACATAGATCCTTCAATGTTGAAACCCAGGTTGATAGGGTTGTTAAGAAGGTGTCTGGTGTATTGGCTTTCATGAACAGGGGGATTGAGTTTAAGAGCCGTGAGGTTTTCCTGCAGCTTTATAAAACCCTGGTTAAACCACACTTGGAATATTGTGTCCAGTTCTAATCGCCTCAGAGGAGATTTACCAGGATGTTGTCTGGACTGGAGGGCATCTCTTATGAAGGAAGGTTGAGGGAGCTGGGGCTTTTCTCACTGGAGCGAAGACGGAAGAGAGGTGACTTGATAGAGGTGTACAAGGTGATGAGAGGCATGGATAGGATGGATAGCCAGAGACTTTTCCCCAGGGCGGAAATGGCTGTCATGAGGGGACATAATTTTAAGGTGATTGGAGGAAGGTACAGGGGAGATGTCAGAGGTAGGTTCTTTACACAGAGAGTGGTGGGTGCGTGGAATGCACTGCCAGCAGAGGTGGTGGAGTCAGAGTCATTCGGCACATTTGAACAATTCTTGGACAGGCACATGGACAGCAGTAAATTGAAGAGGTGTAGGTTAGGTCGATCTTAGATTAGGATAAATGGTCAGCACAACATTGTGGGCCGAAGGGCCTGCACTGTGCTGTACTGTACTGTTCTATGTTACCAGCCAGTCTGCAACCATCAGCACAGCCTTCCAGATTTGAATTAAAGGTTCAGGTTTCTTGCCTTAAAGGGCGATGTCCATCAATCATCCATCAATCAAAAATGCAACAGCAGATTAAAAGAATGGGGAAAAGGGAAACAGGGAACAGGAAGATCCCTTACATCTCTCCTCCCCGAAAAGAATGAAACTTCAGGACATGTGCATTTCATTACAAGGTATGCAAGACAACCAGTCCCGTTACACAAGTCCCCTTCCCAGTCTCTACATTGGTGAATAGTCAGCCCTTAAACACGTGACAAAGCATCCGCAATCACATTGTCCTTTCCAGGAATGTGTACAATTTTTAAATTGAGTTGTTGGGATAATAAACTACAACAATATAATCCCGCGTTCCAGGTTTTAAACTTGTCGACAAACGCAAGTGGATGTGGTCTGTGCAAATCAAGCTTTGTTGATTGTTATGATGGATATATACGTGAAAGCTGAAGGGCTAGTATCAAGGCTAAACCTTCCTTTTCAATGGTGGAATATTTTCTTAGGCACGGACCTAAATTTAAAACAAAATATTCCACTGGCCTCTCTATTCCTACATTTTCATCTTGTAGTAGCACTGCCCCAACCCCGAGATCACTGACATCTGTGACCATAATAAATGGTCTGAAACGGCTAGCACCAGTTTGTGCACGAACATGGCCATCAATCTTTGAACCTCTACTTGGCAATCTGTGGACCACAGCCGTTTCACCTGTTTGTGCAACGTGCACTGTATTTCAGTCTCTAACTGAGCCAGTCTCCATAGTTTTAGTCGAGACGGATGACGCTCATTAGTTCAGAGTTTTTTATATCTACATCATGATTAGGTAACTGAGTGCCCGCTGGTGTTTCCCTACAATCCTGTCCATACTCTTTCAATATCTTTATTTTATCTATCTCTTTCTGTCTCTTGTTAATGCAGTCAGTCTTTTCTGATTGTCCAATGAACGTTTAACCAAATTTCAAAGATCTCCTACAACTAAACAACAAGTAGTATTGCCAATGCTGAGGGAAATATTAGGTTCATTTTTAATCAATACATACTCTTCAACCCCTCCACCTTTATATCCTCTCTTTTCTGCAAATGATCACTTTCAGTGACACGTACAGCTGAGGGTTCAATCTCTGCTGAGTTGATTGGCACCATTTTCTGTTTTACAGCTTTTACCTCCTTATCGGAGTCTTTGTAATCACCCCACTTATCTCCATTTAGTAATACCGACTGACACATTTTGTGCTTTCCAGATTTCGACTGTTCCTCTATACTTTCAGAATCAGAGGATGGCAGGCCATTGGCCCCATGAACTTTCTGTATTTTGTTAATGGATGCAGTGGCAGAATCACTACATGGTTCTCCATCCACCTTCTCCATCATCTTTGGAAGAAATTGAGGACGGATTATTTAATTTCCTTTGCTTGTTGCTTCCTCTATATGAAGAGGCACTGTGGACCTTTGCAAGGATGTGGGCTAACCTGCCATTGACTTGGTATTACTTCATTGAAACATAGAAAATAGAAGCAGGAGGAGGCCATTCGGCCCTTCGAGCCTGCTCCACCATTCATTCTGATCATGGCTTATCATCAAGTTCAAGACCCTGATCTCGCCTTACCATCATTCCCCTTGATCCCTTTAGCCCCAAGAGCTATATCTAATTCCTTCTTGAAATTACACAAAGTTTTCACCTCAGTTATTTTCTGTGGTGGTGAATTCCACAGGGTCACCACTCTCTGGGTGAAGACATTTCTCCTCACCTCAGTCCTAAAAGGTTTCCACTTATCCTCAAACTCTGACCACTCGTTCTGGACTCCCCCACCATCGGGAACATTCTTTCTGAATCTACCCTGTGTAATCCTGTTAGAATTTTAGAAGTTTCTATGAGATCCCCTCTCACTCTTCTAAACTCAAATCAATTTAATCTGAACCAACTTAGTCTCTCCTCATATGACAGTCCAGCTATCCCAGAAATCAGCCTGGTGAACCTTTGCTGCACTCCCTCCGTAGCAAGAACATCCTTCTTCAGATAAGAACACCAAAACTGCACACAATACTCCAGGTGTTTTTAAAAATTCATTTACGGGATGTGGGCGTTGCTGGTTAGGCGAGCATTTATTGCCCACCCCTAGTTGCCCTTCAGAACATGGTGATGAGTTGCATTCTTGAACCGTTGCAGTCCCTGAGGTGTAGGTACACCCACAGTGCTGTTAGGGAGGGAGTTTCAGGATGCAGCCCCAACGACAGTGAAGCAATGGCGATATATTTCCAAGTCGGGGTGGTGAGTGACTTGGAATGGAACCTCCAGGTGGTGGGGTTCCAAGGTATCTGCTGCCTTTGTGCTTCTAGATCGTAGTGGTCGTGGGCTTTGAAGTTGCTGTCGAAGGAATCTTGGTGAGTTACTGCAGTGCATCTTGCAGATGGCACACAAGGCTGCCACTGTTCGTTGGTGGTGGAGGGTTTGAATGTTTGTGTAAGGAGGACCAATCAAGTGGGGCTGCTTTGTCCTGGATGGTGTCGAGCTTCTTGAATGTTGTTGGAGCTGCACTCACCCAGGAAAGTGGAGAGTATTCCATTACACTGCTTTGTGAAGATAGAAGCAAAGTACAAATACAGTTCCTCAGCCAATTTATTTGTTCCAAGTTCTGAATTCCCCCGTTTCTGAGTGTAAGGGGCCTAAATTAATTTTTATCTATCTTTTTCTCTTTATATACCTTGAGAAATGTTTACAGTCAGTTTTTAATGTTCCCCTCTCACTTACATTCACAATGCATTTTC
Source organism: Scyliorhinus torazame (assembly GCF_047496885.1). Classification (NCBI taxonomy): domain Eukaryota; kingdom Metazoa; phylum Chordata; class Chondrichthyes; order Carcharhiniformes; family Scyliorhinidae; genus Scyliorhinus; species Scyliorhinus torazame. Next base: position 129,534,086 of record NC_092711.1, on the reverse strand, counting down.
CCCTTCTTAATCTATCCCTTGGTCTGCCTTTGCTGAATTTTAAACTGTTCCCAATACTCAATTTCTCCTTAACTTGTATGCCTCGTTTTCGAATCTAATACCATCTCTAATTAGCCATTGTTAGCCATGGTTTGGCCACAGTTCCCTTTCTATTCTTGCCCCAAATAGGAATAAACAACTTTTGCAGTTCCCCGATTCATTGCTTGAATGCCTGCCATTGCCTGTCCACTGCTCTTCCTTTCAGTAATGTTTCCCAGTCGGTCATAGCCAGCTCATGCCTCATACCATCATAGTTACCTTTATTGAGATTCAGGATGCTGATCTCAGAATCAACTATCTCACTATCACCTTGATAAAGAATTCTATCATGTTATGGTCACTCATCCCCAAGGGTTCTCTCACAACTAGATTGCCATCAATCCTTTCTCATTGCACAACACCCAGTCCCTTGTTGGTTCCTCAACATATTGATCCAGAAAACCATCCCGTATACATTCCAGAAATTCCTCCTCTATTTACTGTGACTAATTTGACCCCCCCCCCACCCCCCGCCTTGAACGGACATCAGTCCTGGTCGGGCTGAGGTGTAACCCATCCAGTTTGTACAGGTCCCATCTTCCCCAGAACTGGTCCCAATGTCCCAGGAATATGAAACCTTCCTCCTCACACCATGTCTTCCTCCATGTATTCATTCAATATTTCCTACTATATAAGACCATAAGATCATAAGACATAGGAGTGGAAGTAAGGCCATTCGGCCCATCGAGTCCACTCCACCATTCAATCATGGCTGATTTCAACTCCATTTACCCGCTCTCTCTCCATAGCCCTTAATTCCTCGAGAAATCAAGAATTTATCAACTTCTGTCTTAAAGACACTCAACGTCCCGGCCTCCACCGCCCTCTGTGGCAATGAATTCCACAGACCCACCACTCTCTGGCTGAAGAAACCTCTCCTCATCTCTGTTCTAAAGTGACTCCCTTTTATTCTAAGGCTGTGCCCCCGGGTCCTAGTCTCCCCTTTAATGGAAACAACTTCCCTACGTCCACCCTATCTAAGTCATTCATTATCTTGTAAGTTTCTATTAGATCTCCCCTCAACCTCCTAAGCTCCAATAAATATAATCCCAGGATCCTCAGACGTTCATCGTATGTTAGGCCTACCATTCCTGGGATCATCCGTGTGAATCTCTGCTGGACCCGCTCCAGTGCCAGTATGTCCTTCCTGAGGTGTGGGGCCCAAAATTGCTCACAGTATTCTAAATGGGGCCTAACTAGTGCTTTATAAAGCTTCAGAAGTACATCCCTGCTTATATATTCCAAGCCTCTTGAGATAAATGACAACATTGCATTTGCTTTCTTAATTACGGACTCAACCTGCAAGTTTACCTTTAGAGAATCCTGGACTAGGACTCCCAAGTCCCTTTGCACTTCAGCATTATGAATTTTGTCACCGTTTAGAAAATAGTCCATGCCTCTATTCTTTTTTCCAAAGTGCAAGACCTCGCTCTTGCCCACGTTGAATTTAGTCAGCCATTTCTTGGACCACTCTCCTAAACTGTCTAAATCTTTCTGCAGCATCCCCACCTCCTCCATACTACCTGCCCCTCCACCTATCTTTGTGTCATCGGCAAACTTAGCCAGAATGCCCTCAGTCCCGCCATCTAGATCGTTAATATATAAAGAGAACAGCTGTGGCCCCAACACTGAACCCTGCGGGACACCACTCGTCACCGGTTGCCATTCCGAAAAAGAACCTTTTATCCCAACTCTCTGCCTTCTGCCTGACAGCCAATCGTCAATCCATGTTAGTACCTTGCCTTGAATACCATGGGCCCTTATTTTACTCAGCAGTCTCCCGTGAGGCACCTTATCAAAGGCCTTTTGGAAGTCAAGATAGATAACGTCCATTGGCTCTCCTTGGTCTAACCTATTTGTTATCTCTTCAAAGAACTCTAACATGTTTGTCAGGCACGAACTCCCCTTACCAAATCCATGCTGACTTGTCCTAATCCGACCCTGCACTTCCAAGAATTTAGAAATCTCATCCTTAACGATGGATTCTAGAATCTTGCCAACAACCGAGGTTATCTACTCTGACTAGCATGTGGCACTGGTAGTAATCCTGAAATCAGTACCTTTGAAGTCCGACATCTCAACTTTCTTCCGAAATCCCTATATTCTGCTTTCAGGACCTCGTCCATTTTTTCTTATTCTCCCTCATTCCCTATCTTACTCTGAATCTGTTTCTCCATCTCTCTCTCTCTCTCTCTCTATCTATCTACTTCACCAACCTCGTTCGCCCCTCTAGCTGTCCGTTCTAACCTTCACCTCCTCCCTCTCTCTCTGTCTCTCTCCTTCTCTGCCTTGGTAGGGCTGCCAGCAGGTTGGGACCCCAGAAGTTGTTGATCTGGGTGAGATTCCCTCAATTTGTCACTTCGGTCTGGGATATCCCCGAATTATGAGAGACCCGGGTGAGGACTGATCACTGTCTCCGTGTCGTTATTCAACACACCCTGTGCTGGTAGCAGCACATGTTTAATCTAACAAAGTTCACTTGTACATCTTTTCCAGACCCAATAGCCATGAATAAAAAGGACACAATTAACCAGGCTTTCTTGACTGAAGATTGGGGAAGTTAATTAACTACTGAAAGGTTAAGAAGTGGTAAAAACCCATGCATCTACATTCATACGGATTCAGAATATGGATTGAGTCCAATAGTAAGTAAATATAAATAAAACATTGTACAGAACAGTGCTTCAGTGGCGAGGAGGAGATGTTGAGAATTGTGGTCTGTACAGATTGATTCGAGCAGTAGATTCTCCAGCTCAGATGTCCTGTAGTTCGAGAGAGAGGTTTTAGTTGCTTTTCCAGCTGCAATACATCTGCTGAATTTGACTTTCACAGTCAGAGAGAGAGAGTTTCAGATGTTTCTATTTTTGTAAGGGCCCTGCCTTGGTTACTGTATCGCTTTCAATGTGGCAACCTTCCAGCTGTTTTTCTCACAACAGTCACGCAGGGACACTCACTCTCACACCGACAGACAGACAGCAGCACTGGGCTAGCGTATAACCCGCCATCTTTTTGTATTCGCCGTGGAGACCCAGGATACACAGTCTTGTGGAGGAAATTAACACCCAGGGTCTTTGAGATGAGACAGTTGTTCTGTACCTTTGTCATTTACGGAGATGGTAATCAGCCTGAGGATTCGGGGTAAACCATTTCAGACAGAGATGAGGAGACATTTCTTCAGAGTGGTGAGCCTGTGGAATTCATTACCACAGGAAGTGATTGATGCTAAAACATTGAATATATTCAAGAGGCGGCTAGATATAACACTTGGGGAGAATGGGATCAAAGGCTATGGGGAGAAAGCAGGATTAGGCAATTGAGTTGGATGATCAGCCATGATCGTGATGAATGGCAGAGAAGGTTCAAAGGGCCAAAAGGCCTCCTCCTGCTCCTATCTTCTATGTATCTACCTATTCTTTCTCTCTACCGGTCTCTGTTGCTGGGTTTCTGCTCCTGTTGTTTTATTTCTGTAGTAATTATCTCACGAAAAAATTCTGGGGCCAATTGACCTTTGAGTTCCCTTTAATCCCCCGCCCCACATTGACCCTAAATTGACGGTGCTCACCCTTAACATTTAACCTCAGATATCTGAGCGAGTGTCATCGACGACCTCACATCCGCTTGGTAATGTCACGACCTCTCCATGACCTCACCTGTTCAGCCCATCCCCACAGCCACTGGTGCATTCTGGCAAAAATAGTCCCACTTTCCATCTGAGTGATGGATGGAGGATTCCGACAATCAGTATGAAACAACGGGATGATGGGCAGCTGGAAGGGTAAATGCGTCAGGTGAGATGACATTGTAGTTGGCTTTCTCTTCAAGCAGAGTAATATAGCTGGATAAGGGACAGTCGACCTCGACAATGGGTGGGTGGGAATCCTGTGGTTTGGGTCCCCGCTCACCTTCTGGAAATTAAAATTAAAATGAGAAATTTCTGAAACTTTTAATGTTTCAGTTCTGCTCATCGTTTAATGAGTTGAAGAATTGGAGTAAAGGGATATTTCAGCGCATTCTTCAAATGCTCCCTGAACTTAGTCTGAGTTGCCACATAAATAAAAGTGTTTGTGCAGCAACTCAGGAGCTACAGCATGAAGCCCAATTCTCCAACAAATATCTCATCATATAGCGATTGAAACCCCAACCACCACATCTGGAAAGATAACGTATTAACCAGTAATGTGAACCATAACAGGATGAAATTGGCCGAGATAATAAATAGTAAAATGGTGGCTTTCCTTTGACTCCCATCTCTGGGTTTCTGGGGCTCTCCCCACTGCTGTGAATCCGGAGTCGTCTGCGGGCTCTGCTCATCACCAAAATGTGTCTGACGGTGAGCATATTGAGCAGCACAATGAGGACAAATGGGACACATGGGTTTAGAATATCATGGAGGAACACAATTGTACGCCAGACTGGAGAAAACAGGACATCAAATGAGTAACAACAAAACCAGGGGTCATTCACCAGTGCATACTGACCACTTACCAGAAAATGTTCTTTAAACAGCTCAGCAGTCACTGTTCCCAGAACCACAGGCACCATTTTCTTGCTGCAATATTTACTTTTCAGCTTCTTGCAACAAATGTCCTCTGGTTCTAGATTTTACTACAAGTGGAAATATCCTCTCCACGTCCACTCTATCCAGGCCTCGCAGAATCCTGTGAGTTTCAATAAGGTCCCCCCTCATCCTTCTAAATTCCAATGAGTACAGACCCAGAGTCCTCAACCGTTCCTCATACGGCAAGCTGTTCATTACAGGGATCATTCTTGTGAACCTCCTCTGGACCCTTTCCAAGGCCAGCACATCTTTCCTTAGATACGGGGCCCAAAACTGCTCACAATACTCCAAATGGGGTCTGACCAGAGCCTTATACAGCCTCAGAACTACATCCCTGGTCTTGTATTCTAGCCCCCTTGACATGAATGCTAACATTGCAATTGCCTTCCTAACTGCCGACTGAACCTGCACGTTAACCTTAAGAAAATCGTGATCAAGAAGTCCCAACTCCCTTTGTGCTTTTGATTTCCTAAGCATTTCCCCATTTGGAAAATAGTCCGTACCTAAATTCCTCCTTCCAAAGTGCATAACCTCACACTTTTCCACATTGTATTTCACCTGCCACTTCATTGCCCACTCTCCTAGCCTGTCCAAATCCTTATGCAGCCCCCTTGCTTCCTCAATACTACCTGACCCTCTACAGATCTTTGTATCATCTGCAAACTTAGCAACAGTGCCTTCAGTTCCTTCTTCCAGATCATCAGTGTATATTGTAAAAAGTTGTGGTCCCAGCACAGGCCCCTGAGGCACACCAGTAGTCACCGGCTGCCATCCTGAAAAATACCCCTTTATCCCCACTCTCTGCCTTCTGGGCAGCACGGTAGCATAGTGGCTAGCACAATTGCTTCACAGCTCCAGGGTCCCAGGTTCGATTCCGGCTTGGGTCACTGTCTGTGCGGAGTCTGCATATCCTCCCCGTGTATGCGTGGGTTTCCTCCGGGTGCTCCGGTTTCTTCCCACAAGTCTCAAAAGACGTGCTTCTTTGGTGAATTGGACATTCTGAATTCTCCCTCTGCACCGGAGTGTGGCGACTAGGGGATTTTCACAGTAACTTCATTGCAATGTAAGCCTACTTGTGACAATAAAGATTATTACATTTCCCCTCTGGTCTCTTCTGTATCTCTCCCCTCTCATCTTAGACCTATGCCCTCTAGTTCTAGACTCCTCTACCTTTGGGAAAAGATGTTGACTATCTATCTTATCTATGCTCCTCATTACTTGATAGACTTCAATAAGATCACTCCTAAGCTCCAGAGAAAAACGTTCCAGCCTATCCAGCCTCTCTTTATAACTTAGACCATCAAGTCCTGGCAGCATCCTCATAAACTCTTCTGCACTCTTTCTAGTTTAACAATATCCTTCCTATAATAGAGTGACCAGAACTGAACACAGTATTCCATGTGTGGTCTTACCAATGTCTTGTACATCTTCAACAAGACATCCCAACTCCTGTATTCAATGTTCTGACCAATAAAACCTAGCATGCTGAATGTCTTCTTCACCACCCTGTCCACCTGCAACTCCATCTTCAAGGAGCTATGAACATATACTTCTAGATCTCTTTGTTCGGTAACTCTCCCCAACTCCCTACCAATTAATCTCATTGAGTGTGGAGTCACCAAATTCTCAATCCCTCCTGAATTGTGAAGACGTTCACAACACAACCTCCAGAAAACCATCCACAGCGCCTCCGCTAACTTTCCAACATCAGAAATAAGTCAAAGTCCCTCAGCTGCCAGGTGATTGTCTGGTCCTATGATATAATGTTAGAGAGTGGGTTCCAACGTTTTCCTTCCTGTCTGCTAGCCAACTTTCTATCCATCTCAAGACACTATCTGCAAAAGTCTGAGAACACGCACAGACTCAAAAACAGCTTCTTCCCCGCTGTTACCAGACTCCTAAACAACCCTCTTATGGACTGACCTTATTAACACTCCTCCCCTGTACGCTTCACCCGATGCCGATGTTTATGTAGTTACATTGTGTACCTTGTGTTGCCCAATTATGTATTTTCTTTTACTTCCTTTTCTTTTCATGTTCTGTTGAGCTGCAGAAAAATACTTTTCACTGTATCTTGGTACACGTGACAATAAACAAAATCCAATCCAATCCCATGAACTTTAACTTTACATAGTAATCTGCTATGTGAGAACTTGTCGAAAGCCTTCGTAAAGCCTAAATAAACCACATCCACCAGTTCTCCCTGGTCAATTCTACTGGTTACATCTTCATTGAATTCCAGTCGATTTGACGAACATGATTTCCCTTTTGTAAATACATGGATTATACCACTGCTTTCCAAATACTGTGCTGTGAAATTCTTGATGCTGAATTCCCTACTACCGATATTAGCTTCACTGGTCCATATTTCCTTGTTTTCTCTCTTTTTGAATAACGGGGTTTTCTTATCAACCTCCAATCTGTGGGAACCATTCCTGAGTCCGAAGAATTTTGGAAAATCATCACCAATGGATCTATTTCGAGGGCCACTTCCTTAAGTACTCTGGGATGAAGATAATAAGGCCTTGGAGATTTATCCACCTTCAATCCTATTAATTTCCCCAAAAACATTTCTCTAATAATTTCCTTCAACTCCTCATTAAAATTTGTGTTTCTCAGAACTTCCGGAACATTATTCATGTCTTTCTTTGTGACGAAAGCAGCAAAGTGCGAATTTAGTTCCTCAGCCATTTCTTTGTTCCCATCATGAATTCCCCCGTTTCTGACTTTAAGGGGCCTACATTCATTTTTATCAATCTTTTTCTCTTGACACACCTATAGAAACTTTTACATGCAGTTTTTATGCTTCCCGTTAGCTTACTTTCATATTGTATTTTCCCCTTCTGAGTCAATCCCTTGGTGCCTTTGCTGAATGTTAAACTGTTCTCAATCGTCAGGTCTGTTGTTTTTTTCTTGCTAATTTGTATGCCTCTTTTAAAAATCTAATACTATCTCTAATTTCCCTTGTAAATCATGGTTTGGCCACGGTTCCCTTCCTCCTCTTGTGCGAAATAAGAATAAACAGCTTTTGGAGTTCACTAGTTGTTCCTTGAATGCCTGCCATTGCATGCCCACTGTCCTTCCTTTCAGTAATGTTTCCCAGTCCATCATAGCCAGCTCATGCCTCATACCATCATAGTTACCTGATCTCAGAATCAACTATCTCACTAGCACCTTGATAAATAATTCTATCATGTTATGCTCACTCATCGCCAAAGGTTCTCTCACAACTAGGTTGACGACTAATCCTTTCTCATTGCACAACACCCAGTGCAATATGGCCTGTTCCCTTGTTGGTTCCTCACCATAATGATCCAGAAAACTATCCCGTATACACCCCATACATCCCTCCTCTGTTGTATTATTTGACTCACCCAATCTATATGCAGATTAAAGTCAACCATAATCACAGATGTTCCTTTATCACATACATCTGATTTCCTGTCTAATGCTATTCACATTATCACTGCAGTTTGGTGGTCCCAATACCACCTCCACAAATGCCCCTTGGTGTTTCTTTACTCAACCCGTGCAGATTCCACATTGTCTGTGCTAATATCTTTCCTCAATATTGTGATAAGTGATAGGCAGAGAAATCAAGGGCCTGTATCAGATAATAACACTGTAACAAATAGTGGACAGAGATGTAAAGGGATATGAGATGGTTGGGATTTTTAATCAATAATACAACTCCACCAACCTTTCCTTTCCATCTGTCCTTCCTAACAACTGAATATCCCTCAATGAGTAGTTCCATCCTTGGTCACCTTGGAGCCCTGTCTCTGTAATCCCAACCATATCCTATCTCTTTACATCTCTCCCCACTATTTTTTAGTGTCATTATCTGATCCAGGCCCTTGATTTCTCTGCCATCACTTTTCTTAGTCTCTTTGCTGTGTTTTTATCTTGTTCTTGATCCCTACTGTTCTGAAACTTGTCATAGGTTCCCATCCCCCTGTCATATTAGTTTATACTCGCCCCATCCGCTCCAGCAAGTACCGTCCAAGGACATCAGTCCCTGTCCTGTCCAGGTGTAACATGTCCAGTTTGTACACGTCCCACAGGTACAAGATGGTAACTCACAATGTGGAGATGAATATCACAGACAGGGAGAGAGAAAGACATTCATTTCAAACAGGGGATTGAAGGAATCATGAAGGGGAAGGATTTGCAGAAATGTGGGAAATGGATAGAGGAATGGGACTTGTCACAACAGTGACATTTTGGAGGGATCCTATGACAAGAATGAGAATATTAGCATGGAGATGGGGGTTTATTCAGCAGCTGGGCTGAGGTAGCAGTGGGGATGGGTGAGAATATGGAGGTGGTAGTGGACAGGATTTGGGATGGAGAGAATATCGGAGTGAATATCAGCTCAGAGCGAAAGAGAGAGTGGAGGTTGTGAACAGCCTCTGATATCATCCAGAGAGGGGCGTGGAGCCAGTGGATTGGGAATGAAGTTACTGACTGAACACTAATACATAGTTCAACATTGTTTATGAAATAAATAACTGGATAGAGAGACTTACCGGGGACACCAACAATAGCCAGGATGGGATAGTAACCCATCTGAATATCCTTCAGTACTTTTTTGATCTTGTAATCCAATGGTATCTGACCTTGATCAGGTACATAATCCGTCAAGAGGAAATCTTATTCTCTCTCAAAGCTGTCCCTGCCCCCAGTTTCATTTCATCCTTTGCATCATTCGACGCCTGAACAAGAATCTTTTCCTGTTTCTTGCAGATGTTAAGGAACACAAGCTTCAACAACTTATTAACACCACTGCTCATCCTAGGCCCTCCACCAGTCCCAATCCCTCGTACCCCATTTCTCCCAGCCCCAACCCTTGCCGCGTGTTCACCATACACTCCGACCTTCCCCTCTCTGAGGGTAAGCGTGCTGTTCTCAGCAAAGGACTCAGCTTTGTAGCCTTAAGTCCTCACCTCAATGAATTCCGGGCTCGACATGATGTTGAACTCTTCTTTCGTCGCCTTCGTCTCCGTGCCCACTTCTTTGGGCAAGAGTCCTCCCCCACATTCCACAGATCCTTTCATGTGCCTCCAACATTCTGCCTCCAAGTGGACACTTCCGCTGGGACAATTACCTGCCCTCGATCTTTTCATTGAGAACTGTCGACGGGACATTGACTATCTTAATTTTTCTGCCCCCCTCACCCATTCCAACCTTTCTCCTTCGAACTCTCTGCTCTTCACTCCATCAGGTCTAACCCCGACTTTGTCATCAAACCTGCTGACAAAGGGAGTGCTGTTGTTGTCTGGTGGACTGACCTCTACCTCGCAGAGGCTGAGCGCCAACTCTCAGATACTTCCTCCTACCTCCCCCTGGACCATGACCAGACCACTGAACATCAAGCCATTATCTCCAACACCGTTAGCGACCTTATTTCCTCCCGATGCCTTCCCCCTATGGCTTCCAACCTCAGTCTCCCAACCCCGGACAGCCAGCTTTTACCTACTTCCCAAAATCCACAAAAAGCACTGTCCCTGCAGGCCCATTGTGTCAGCTTGCTCCTGCCCCACCGAACACATTTCCTCTTATCTTGACTCCACCCTCACTCCTCTGGTCCATTCCCTCCCCACCTACATGCGGGATTCCTCTGATGCATTGCGTCATATTGACATCTTCCAGTTCGCGGGCCCTAACCACATCCTGTTCACCATGGATGTGCAATCCCTCTACACCTCCATCCCACACCAGGGTGGCCTGAGAGCTCTTCACTTCTTTCTCGAAAAGAGGCCTGGACAATTCCCATCCACCACCACTCTCCTCTGCCTGGCTGAACTCGTTCTATCTCTCGACAACTTCTCCTTTAACCCATCCCACTTTCTCCAAATCAAAGGTGTAGCAATGGGTACCAGCATGGGTCCTAGCTACACTTGCCTTTTTATGGGGTATGTGGAACATTTCTTGTTCCAGGCCTACCCAGGCCCCCTCCCACAACTCCTCTACCGGTACATTGATGATTATTTTGTTGCCGCTTCATGCTCTCGTCCGGACCCGCAAAAATTCATCAACTTCGCTTCCAGTTTCCATCCCTCCATCACTTTCACCTGGTCCATCTCAGACACTTCCCTTCCCTTCCTTGATCTTTCTGTCTCCATTTCCAGCAATAGACTATTCACTAATATCCACTACAAGCCCAATGACTCCCACAGCTATCTGGAATACAGCTCTTTGCACCCTACACCCTGTAAGGACTCCATCCCTTTCTCTCAGCTCCTCCACCTCCATCGCATTTGTTCCGATGATGCCACTTTCCAAAATGGTGCTTTGAAAATGTGTTCCTTCTTCCTCAACCGTGCTTTCCGTACAGTTGTTGACAGGGCCCTCAACAGTGTGCGGTCCATCTCCCGCGCCACTACCCTACAAGGATAGAGTCCCCCTCGTTCTCACATTTCATCCCACCAGCCTCCGTATGCAAAGCTTAATCCTCTGCCATTTTCACTAACTCCAGCGTGATGCCACCACCACACACATCTTCCCTTCACTCCTTCTGTCAGCATTCCACAAAGACCGTTCCTCTGAGATAATCTAGTCCACTCCTCCACCATACCCAACACCTCTCCCATCACCCATGGCACCTTCCCATGCAATCGCAGAAGGTGTAACACCTGCCCCTTTACCTCTTCCATGCTTAACATCCCAGGCCCAAAACACTCATTCCAGGTTAAGCAGCGTTTCACTTGCATCTCTTCCAATTTGGTTTATTGCATTCGCTGCTCCCAATATGGTGTCCTCCATATCGAAGCGACCAAATGCAGACTGAGTGATCGCTTTGCTGAGCATCTTCGGTCTGTGCGCATTCAGGACTCTGAACTTCCCGTTGCTTGCCATTTTAACACAAGACCTGCTCCCATGCCCACATGTCTGTCCTTGGCCTGCTGTAATGTTCCAGTGAAGCTCAACGTAAACTGGAGGAACATCTCATCTTGCAGTTAGGCACGCTACAGCCTTCCGCTCTCAACATCAAATTCAACAACTTCAGATGATTAGATCTACCTCACCCGACCCATTTGTTTTCATCCCATTTCATTTTAACTGTCTTTTACCATTTCTTTCTTTCTTGTCTTTATATATATTTACACCCCCATCTTATCTACCTTTCCTTATCCTTTCTCCCCTTTGCTTCCCCCTTCCCCTCCCCCCACATCTCCATCTGTGTTTGGCCTTTCACACCTTTTGTTCTCTCTGGAGGTGCTATTAGCACTCTTTCCCTTGGTATCTGTGGCTATGGATCATCTTTCATTCTCTCTCCACAGTATAAATATTTCCCACTTTCTCTGCCTTTAAGAGTCACCTGGACTCAAAACGTTAGTTCTTTTCTCTCCTTACAGATGCTGCCAGACCTGCTGAAATTTTCCAGCGTTTTCTCTTTGGTAAGAGGAAATCCACATTGATTATTGTAATATTCCGATCTGTTCTCAGATTCTGATGCATTGTTAGAATATTCCAATCGCTTGTTCTCAGATTCTGATGCATTATTAGAATATTCCAATCGATTGTTCTCAGATTCTGATACATTGTTGGAATATTCCAATCAAATCTGATCGTTCGTCTCTGTCTCCCTCTAGCTGCTGATCCCTGTTAGTGTCGGAGTTGATGCTGCCGCTGACACTATGGGATAACACATTGAAAGAGGGAAACTCTTCAGTGACACAATTAGGATCCATGGAGACTGACATGAATTACAGTCACTGAACAAACAGGTTCAGTTAACCCCCTTCAGTCAAACACTTTTTCTATCACAATGATATGGAACATTTACCGGGTCTGGGTGGGATGATTCAGTGCGCTGAGGGCAGGAATGGTGGAAATGGCGGAGGGATTGACCATAATCTTTCATCCTCCTTGGATATGGAGAGGATGGGAGGTTGTAAATGTTCCACCATGTACTGTACCGGCCAACCCGAACAGGCGCCAGAATGTGGCGACTAGGGGCTTTTCATAGTAACTTCAATGAAGCCTACTTGTGACAATGAGCGGTTATTATTATTATTATGTTTATAAAAGGAGAGTGGGGAAAGTTCTGGAAATGCAAAGCAGTCAAATAATGTGTGAAAGTTTCAGAGACAAAAACCTGAGGATAAAAATACACGTCCCTTTGTTTAAATAAGTTTGTAAATGGCCAGAATCTGGATATAGATTAACATAGAATTTACAGTGCAGAAGGAGGCCATTCGGCCCATAGAGACTGCACCGGCACTTGGGAAGAGCACCCTACCCAAGGTCAACACCCCACGCCATCCAGAAAACACCTAGAGTGGAGGTGTTGATCTTGGGTAGGGTGCTCTTTCTAAGAGCCGGTGCAGACTCGATGGGCCGAATGGCCTCCTTCCGCACTGTAAATTCAATGACCTCCATCCTATCCCCATAACCCAGTAACCCCATCCAACACTAAGGGCAATTTTGGACACTAAGGGCAATTTAGCATGGCCAATCCATCTAACCCGCACATCTTTGGACTGTGGGAGGAAACCGGAGCACCCGGAGGAAACCCACGCACACACGGGGAGGATGTGCAGACTCCGCACAGACAGTGACCCAAGGTTGAATCGAAACTGGGACCCTGGAGCTGTGAAGCAATTGTGCTAACCACAATGCTACCGTGCTGCCGTGCTGTTCATAAAGAATCAGATCTGATCAAAGTAATGTAGTCGCAGTAACGGGGGGATTGATGGGCACATGAGCTTGATGTTATTTACATGTAAAAAGTGGGTTGAAGTGTCATTTAATGGAGTTATTGTGCAAACTGAAACCCATGGGCGTGATTTAATGGAAAAACCTTAAAGTGTCATTTTGGGCGTGAGTGGAGGGGGCGGGATTCTCCCTTTTGGGGACTATGTCCCCACGCCCTCCGGGAAACAAGCGAGAATCACTCCGGACTTTTTCCTCGGCAGTCCGGGCTGATTCTCCGTTTTCCAGGGGGCGAGCAGGGCCCCAGCTTGCGTGCCGCGGCTCTTGCTGCCGGCGGGGCTCTGCTAGCCAGATCGCGCAGCCGCGCATGTTCGCGGCGGCCCACCTTGGTGCGGGTGCCGCCGACATGGTAGAGCCACACAGCGGGCCCCCACAACCCAATTGTATCAAGCTTGATACAATTCACACCTCTTTAACCTGGGGTTACCCCATCTCTGGATCTGTAAAGATTTAATCACCTGCTAATGCTCGCATTCCAAGCATTGTCTGGCAGCTTTGAATTTGTCTATATATGTGTTTCTGGAACATACCTCTGCATTCACCTGAGGAAGGAGCAGCGCTCCGAAAGCTAGTGACATCGAACCAAACCTGTTGGACTTTAACCTGGTGTTGTAAGACTTCGTACTGTGCTCACCCCAGTCCAACGCCGGCATCTCCACAACAGAGATGGAGGTTAAGCCTGAGAATGTGTTATCATGTCCAGAACTTTGTCGGAGAAATGGTCTGTCCATCAGTGTGTTAGTTGTTCGACATATCAGGGCCATTCTCCGTCCAGGAGCCACAGTTGTGCAGGCCATTCCACACGGCCCAATCTCACCGCAATCAAATCCCGGCATCCACATATTCCACTGGTGCACAAAGTGCAGTTGAACATCCTTGACTTCCAGCGTGTTTCACCCGCAGTGACGTGCCAGTTTCATGCAGCACTCACACCAGCAACAAAAGCATCAGAAATCTGCAAAAGTATTTCTTCAATGACATGATCAGGTGGTCCATTTGGATCAATGCCGCGCACCAGGTCCCGCACTGTCACCTGGCTTAAAACCGGATTGCCTTCTGGACTCAACATCCTCCTGAGCCCGGTGATCCAGGACCCAGGTACTTTGGAAAAAATTGTCCTTCTCTCCGACTACACAACGTAACCAATGTAAACATTAAGCAGTCAACAATACAATAAAGTCACCTGCAATCTGAAAAAGCAATTCTTCAACACTTTGGTCAAGTTGCCCACTCAGGTCAATCCGTCTCTCTCTCTCCCTGCCGCAGCTCCCAACAGTAGACTCTCAACAGCGGAAAATCACACCAAAAAGTCACATCGACGCAGAGCACACCAAAAGGGAGAAAGACACCCTTCCCCTTCTCCAGCACTGGTACTGCAGAGAGTTGTGAACACAGCCCAGTCCATCACGCGAACCCACCTCCCATCCATTGACTCTGCCTACATCTCCCGCTGCCATGGGAAAGCGGGCAGCATAATCAAAGACCCCTCCCACATGGGTTATCCACTTTTCCAACTTCTTCCATCGGGCAGGAGATACAAATGTCTGAGAACGCTTACCAACAGGTTCAAAAACAGCTTCTTCCCCTCTCTTACCAGACTCCTGAATGACTCTATTATGGATTGATCTGATCTCTTCACACATCTACTCTACTGAGCAGTCCTACACTTTGTATTCTCACCCGTTGCCTGTGTCTATGTATTTACATTGTGTATTTATTTCTGTCCTTTGTTTTTCTTTCATGTATGCTAGTAGCTTCAGGGATGTAGTTACTCCGAACAATCAAGCTAGATGGGTGACGTGAGAGGGTCTGGGAGGAAGCAGTCAGTGCAGGGATCCTCTGTGGTCGTTCCCCTCAGTAACAAGTAAAGCGGTTTGGATACAGTTGAGGGGGACGACCTACCAGGGGTAAGCCACGGTGAACGGATCTTCAGCACTGAGTCCGTCCCTGTGGCTCAGAAGGGAAGGAGGGAGAGCAATAGTTATTGGGGACTCGATAGTTAGAGGGACAGATAGACGGTTCTGTGGCAACAAAAGAGATTCACGGGTGGTATGTTGCCTCCCAGGTGCCAGGGTCCATGACATCTCAGACCGAGTTTTCAGAATCGTTAAGGGGGAGGGGGAACAGTCACAAGTCGTGGTACACATCGGTACCAACGACATAGGTAAGAGAAGGGACGGGGATTTAAAACAGGAATTTGGGGAGCCAGGGTGGAAGCTGAGAGCCAGGACAAACCATGTTGTCATCTCTGGTTTGTTGCCGGTGCCAAGTGCTAGCGAGTTGAGGAACAGGGAGAGAGTGCAGATAAACACGTGGCTGCAGGGTGGTGTAGGAGGGAGGGTTTAAGATACGTGGATAATTGGAGCACATTCTTGGGAATGTGGGACCTGTACAGACAGGATGGTTTGCACCTGAACCTCCAATATCCTGGGAGGGAAATTTGCTACTGCTCTTCGGGGGGGGGTTTAAACTAATTTGTCAGAGGGATGGGAAAACGAGCTGTAGTCCAGAAGTCAGTGTTGAAAGTAATGAGGTACTGAGGAGGGTATCAAGGTCACAGGAGTGTACCAGCAGACAGGAAGGTGGGTTGAAGTGTATCTACTTCAATGCATGAGCATCCGGAATAAGGTAGGTGAACTTGGAGCGTGGATTGGTACTTGGGACTACGATGTTGTGGGCATTATGGAGACATGGTTGTTGGAAGTTCCGGGGTATAGATGTTTCAGTAAGAGTAGGGAGGTGGTAAAAGAGGTGGAGGAGTAGCATCGTTAATCAAGGATAGTTTAACAGTTGCAGAAAGGCAGTTCGAGGGGGATCTGCCTACTGAGGTAATATGGGCTGAAGTTAGAAATAGGAAAGGAGCAGTCACGTTGTTAGGAATTTTCTATAGGCCCCCAAATAGTAATAGAGATGTGGAGGAAGAAATTTCAAAACAGATTATTGATAGGTGTGGAGGTCTCAGGGTAGTTGTCATGGGTGACTTTAACTTTCCAAATATTGACTGGAACCCCTATAGGTCGAACAGTTCGGATGGGGCAGTTTTTGTACAGTGTGTGCAGGAGGGTTTCCTGACACAATATGTGGATAGGCCGACAAGAGGTGGGGCCACATTGGATTTGGTACTGAGTAATGAACTGGGCCAAATGTTAGATTTTTTTGTGGGAGAGCACTTTGGAGATAGTGACCACAATTCGGTGTCTTTTGCTATTGCAATGGAAAGGGATAGGGACATACAGCAGGGTGAGGTTTATAATTGGGAGAGGGGTAATTATGATGCGATTAGGCAAAAATTAGGGAGCATAAGATGGGAACAGAAACAGTCAGGGAAAGGCACAAATGAAAAGTGGAGCTTGTTCAAGGAACAAATACTGCATGACCTTGATAGGTATGTCCCTGTCAGGCAGGGAGGAAATGGATGTGTGAGGGAACCATGGTTCACAAAAGAGGTTGAATGTCTTGTCAAGAGGAAAAGGGAAGCGTATGTAAGGATGAGAAAACATGGTTCAGTTGGGACACTTGAGGGTTACAAGGTAGCAAGGAATGAGCTAAAAAAAAGGGCTTAGGAGAGCTAGGAGGGAGCATGAGAAGTCCTTGGCGCGTCGGATCAAGGAAAACCCCACGGCTTTTTACTCTTGTGAGAAATAAAACAATGACCAGGGTGAGGTTAGGGCCGGTCAAGGACAGTAGTGGGAACTTGTGCATGGAGTCAGAAGAGATAGGAGAGGCGTTGAATGAATACATTTCTTCAGTGTTCACTAAGGAGAGGGGCCATGTTTTTGAGGATGAGAGTGTGATACAGGCGGGTAGGCTGGAGGAGGTAGATGTTCTGAGGAAGGATGTATTAGCAATTTTGAAAAACCTGAGGGTCGACAAGTCCCCTGGGCCAGATGGGGTATATCCAAGGATTCTTTGGGAGGCAAGGGATGAGATTGCAGAGCCTTTGGCTTTGACCTTTAGGTCCTCACTGGCCACGGGGATAGTGCCAGAGGACTGGAGAGTGATGAATGTTGTTCCTCTGTTCAAGAAAGGGAATTGGAATGACCCTGGTAATTATAGGCCTGTTAGTCTTACTTCGGTGGTCGGGAAGATAATGGAAAAAGTCCTGAAGGAGAGGATTTATGACCATTTGGAAAGATGCAGCTTAATTCGGGATAGTCAACACAGATTTGTGAAGGGTAAGTCTTGCCTCACAAATTTGATTGAATTCTTTGAGGCGGTAACTAAGTGTGTGACGAAGGTCAAGCAGTTCATGTCGTATACATGGATTTTAGTAAGGCGTTTGATAAGGTTCCCCATGATCAGCTCATGAAGGAAGTAAGTTGTGGGATAGAGGGAAATTTGGCCAATTGGATAAGTAACTGGTTATCACACAGAAGACAGAGGGTGGTGGTGGATGGAAAATTTTCAGACAGGAGACCAGTTACCAGCGATGTACCACAGGGATCAGTGTTGGGTCCTCTGCTATTTGTGATTTTTATCAATGACTTGGAGGAGGGGGCTGAAGGGTGGGTCAGTAAATTTGCTGATGACACCAAGATTGGTGGAGTAGTGGATGAGGTGGAGGGCTGTTGTAGGCTGCAAAGAGACATTGATAGGATACAGAGCTGGGCCGAAAAATGGCAGATGGAGTTTAACCCTGATAAGTGCGAGGTGATTCATTTTGGTAGGAAAAATTTGAATGCGGATTACAGGGTCAATGGCAGGGTTCTGAGGAATGTGGAGGAACAGAGAGATCTTGGGGTTCATGTCCACAGATCTCTGAATGTTGCCACTCAAGTGGATCGAGCCGTGAAGAAGGCCTATAGTGTGTTCGCGTTTATTAACAGGGGGTTTGAGTTTAAGAGCCGTGGGGTTATGCTGCAACTATACATGATCCTGGTGAGACCACATTTGGAGTATTGTGTGCAGTTCTGGTCACCTCACTATAGGAAGGATGTGGAAACATTGGAAAGGGTGCAAAGGAGATTTATCAGGATGCTGCCTGGTTTGGAGGATAGGTCTTATGAGGAAAGGTTGAGGGAGCTAGGGCTTTTCTCTTTGGAGCGGAGGAGGATGAGAGGCGACTTAATAGAGGTTTATAAGATGATGAGGGGGATAGATAGAGTGGACGTTCAGAGACTATTTCCTCGGGTGGACGTAGCTGTTACAAGGGGGCATAACTATAAGGTTCAGGGTGGGAGATGTAGGAGGGATGTCCGAGGTAGGTTCTTTACTCAGAGTGGTTAGGGTGTGGAATGGACTGCCTGCTGTGATAGTGGAGTCGGACACTTTAGGAACGTTCAAGCGGTTATTGGATAGGCACATCAGAATGACAGGGAGTGTGATAGCTTGATCTTGGTTTCGGACAAAGCTCGGCACAAAGTCGAGGGCCGAAGGGCCTGTTCTGTGCTGTACTGTTCTATGTATGGAATAATCTGTCTGACTGTACTCACAACAATACTTTTCACTGTACCTCGGTATATGAGACAATAAAACAAATCCAATCCAAATCCAACAGGCCATCTTACATCTTCCCTTTCCTCACTCCAGGCCTCAGAAGTGAGAGGCGGCAGAAATGGTCAACAGTACCTTCCTACAAAAAGATGAAAGCCAACTTGGGGTGGCACATTGACACAGTGGTTTTAATAATAATCTTTATTGTCACAAGTAGGCTAACATTAACACTGCAATGAAGTTCTTGTGAAAATCCCTTAGTCGCCACATTTCCGTGCCTGTACTGGTACACTGAAGGAGAATTCAGAATGTCTAATTCACCTAACAGGTTGTCTTTCGGGACTTGTGGGAGGAAACTGGAGCACCCGGAGGAATCCCACACAGACACAGGGAGAATGTACAGACTCCGCACAGTGATCCAAGCCAGGAATCGTACCTGAGACCCTGGTGCTGTTAAGCAACAGTTCTATCCACTGTGCTATTAAGCCGTGGTTAGCACTGCTGCCTTACAGCTCCAGGGTCCCGGGTTCAATTCCGACTTCAGGTGACTGTCTGTGTGGAGTTTGCACTTTCTCCCCGTGTCTGCGTGTGTTTCCTCCGGGCGCTCCGGTTTCCTCCCACAGTCCACAGATGTGCAGCGAAGGTGGATTGGCAATGCTGAATTGCCCGTGAGTGTCCAAAACGTCAGGTGGATAGGGTGGAGGCAAGGGCTTAAGTAGGTTGCTCTTTCCAAGAGCCGGTGCAGACTCGATGGGCAGAATGGCCTCCTTCTGCACTGTAAATTCCATGATAATTCTATGAACTACTCAACAGTTGATGACTTCATTCCACTGTTGACTGTTTCATGTTTAAAGTGTATTTGGTTTTCAACAGTCTACATATCACAAAAACCATTAACCAACAAGGAAAAGACACCAGGCCACACCTTTGTGCAACAAAATATTCTTACAAACACAAAGCTACAACAGTGCATTTATACAAAGAAAAGCAAACACACTTTAAACATGAAACAGTCAACAGTGGAATGAAGTCACCAACATTTGGATTAATCTGCCGCTCTCTCCCCCTCCTGCAGCTCCCAGCAGCAGAATCTCAACAGTGGAATGTCGCTCGGGGTAGAGTAACAATCCACTGGAAAGTCACACTGCCGCACAGCATGGCAGAACGAGAAAGATCACCCTTCCCCATCACTGGTAGCAGGTCATCTTACACCTCTGAGAAAACCCAGGTGAAACATTTTCCTCTTGGTCAAGATTAGACACAAAGTGGACAATTTATCTTTGGTGGTGACGAGGGTGGAGTTATTGTCCACTGTCACAATGTAGACATCGATTCAACAGATTACTCCCACTGACATCCAGCTTTCGGTTTCTCCCAATCGAACTCCAATGTTCACAAACTCTGCCCAACACAAATGGATTTTGAACTATCTCCAAACTCTTCTCACGACAGTGAACGACGTGACTGTCCTTCCTCCCGGCTACAACGATTGTCAGCTTTATCAATCACACCGACACCTATCCTCAAAGAGAAAGAAATCAGAGATAACTCAGAAATAGCAGCCCTGAAATGGACAATGTTGCCAACACATTGAGTGCAGACACTATGAAGCTTCACAGCAGCTGTCCTCGATTGGTCACCATGTTGTCATGGTTACAACAGTCTCCATGTTTACGGTTAATGATGTAATAATCAGACCATTGTGAGAACTTGTTGGTTTTGAAAGATAACCTGGTTATTAAATCGACAAGTTTTACTGGGAACACTTCAATGTTGTAAAGACCATTGGAATATTTCACTCTGGAAGCTTTCATCACTGATTGTATCCGACAGGATCTCCTGTTGTTAGAGGACCCTGTGTTTCACTGGGAACACTTCAACACTTCATTTGTATATCAAACAATTCCATCAGGTTTACCAGACAGGATTTCCCGACAACATATCTGTGCTGTTTGCCATTTGAAAGCTCATTTTGGGACGTTGCGGTGGCACAGTGGTTAGCACTGCTGCCTCAATGCGCCATGGACCTGGGTTCAATTCTGGCCTTGAGTCACTGCCTGTGTGGGGTTTGCACATTCTCGCTGTCTTTGCGTGGGTTTCCTCCCACAGTCCAATGACGTGCAGGTTTGGTGGGGTTACGGGGATAGGATGGGGGAGTGGGCCTGGGTAGGGCGCTCCTTCAGAGGGCCGCTGCACACTTGATGGGAAAAATGGCCTCCTTGTGCACTGTAGGGACTCTATGGATTTATTTTCCAAGCAAGCTTCTCGCTAGTGTCCCACTGACATTATTCTCACTGCCCTGCATTTGCAGAGTTTATCCTTTTATAATCAGGCTGGAATATTTACAACCTCCCATCATCTGGCACCACTCCCATACCCAAGGAGGATGAAAGATTATGGTCAGCCCTTCCGCTATTTCCACCATTCCTGCCCTCAGCCACACTGAATCATCCCACCCAGACCCGATAAATGTTCCATATTATTGTGATAGAAAAAGTCTTTGACTAAAGGGGTTAACTGAACCTGTTTGTTCAGTGACTGTAATTAATGTCAGTCTCCATGGATCCTAATTGTGTCACTGGAGAGTTTCCCTCTTCTCTTAATAAGGGGCTCCTTTCAATGCGTTATCCCAGAGTGTCAGCGGCTGCATCAACTCCGACACTAACAGGGATCAGCAGCTAGAGGGAGACAGAGAGGAGCGATCAGCATCTAAGAACAATCCATTGGAATATTCCAACAGTGGATCAGAATCTGAGAACAATCGATTGGAATGTTACAATGATGGATCTGAAACTGGGAACAATCGATTGGAATGTTACAGCGAATGACAGGGGTCTATCGCAGGCACTTTTATATCTTTCTGCTTACAGTGATTGGCTGTCATTAGCATTGCGGATCTATTTTATACTTCACATTATTCAAGCAGGTTACTATCCCAGCCTGGCTATTGTTGGTGTCCCTGGTAAGTCCCCGTGTCCAGTTATTCATTGGATAAACTGCATTTAACTTCATTTCTGTTTGTACCATTTCCATTTTTGAAGATGGAAGCTGTTGTCTTCAGTTCCAGTCACAAACTCTGTTCCCTGTCCAGTCACTTCACTGCCCTCCCTGGCCAATTGTCTGATGTGGAACGAGACTGTGCGCACCATGTGCAAAATCCTGAGCGGATTTCTGACCCCATATTTTCTCCATCTCCAATCCAGTTCAATGCCACCTCCACTATATCACCCATCCCCACCTCTGCCTCAGCCCAGCTACTGAATAAACCCTCACCTGTGTCTTTGTTAAATCCAGACACAACTATTCCAGCACCATCCTGGTCACACAATTCCTGTTGCAAAGCTTCATGAACTGCAGCTAATGCAACACTGTGTGTCCCATACCCTAACTCACACTGAGTCCCATTCAGCCATTATTCCTGAGCTCACTGACCTACATCAGTCTCTGGTCAGGCAGAAACTCCATTTTATTATTCTCATTCTTGTGATTGCATCCCTCCATGACCTCACTCCTGAAATTAATCCTATTTCTCTGTCAATATCCAGAACCACAAAATGGTGGGAGGCGCGCTGTCATTCACCTCCCGCTGCCTCCAAAGCCTCAATACCTCCTCACTCAACTAGAAAGATTTCCCCCAGCCTGATGTGTAATTTCATTGTTTATTACCCTTCCTTGCAGTGAACTTAGTGACGATTGTGATCCTCTTCCGCCGAAAGTGTGGTCTCTCCAAATGTGTCACTTGTTACCTGGTGGCCATGTCATTGGCGGATCTACTGGTCATTATCCTCGACCTGATATTGAGACACATTCCAATTGTTTTTGAGGAACATTTTCTTTTCCTGTGGGTAATCCGTGTGTGTAATATCCACGCTGTCCTGCTTTATGCAGCCACTGACTGTTCTGTCTGGTTCACCGTCACTTTCACTTTTGATCGATTTGTGGCCATTTGTTGCCAGAAGCTGAAAAGTAAATATTGCAGCGAAAAAACGGCGTCTGTGATTCTGGGAACAGTGACTGTGCTGAGCTGTTTAAAGAACATTTTCTGGTATTTTATGTTATTAGGTGGGTATGTGCTCTTGAACGACCCCTGGTTTTGTGAGGTAACAGGCAGCGTTCTGTTGTCTCCAGTCTGGGCGACACTCGAGTTCGTCCATAACATTATAACTCCGTGTATCCCATTTTTCCTGATTCTGCTGCTCAATGTTTTGACCGTCAGGCACATTTTAGTGAGCAGCAGAGCCCGCAAGAGATTCCAGGCTCACAGTGATGGGGAGAGTCCCAAAGACCCAGAGATGGAGAGTCGAAGGAGATCCATCATTTTACTGTTCGTTATCTCAGCCAATTTCATCCTGTTATGGTCAGTGTTAATGTTTTATTCGATATGGAAACGGATGTTTAATTTGGGATATAAGTCTGTATTTCTAGATGGCTTTGTGATGGAATTGGCCTTCATGTTGCAGCTCCTGAGTTGCTGCACCAACACTGGAATTTATGCTGTGACCCAGACTAAGTTCAGGCAACAGTTCAAGAATATGTTGAAATTCCCCTTTACTCCAATTCTTCAGTTCATTAAATGATATGAAGAACTGAATCACTGAGGGTATCCAGAATTTTTATTTCACATTACCAGGAAGGAGGTGGATGGAAAGGGGGGCATCCCTTGACATCCTCTCCTATTGCCGTGACAACTGCCCATCAATCGACTCCCACACACGGATTGATAGCAAAATCCACCCATGGCATCTCTTCCCTTCCATTGGCCAGTCTGTCCACACACCTGGAGTATTTATTAAGCAAAGTCAGGAGCCATAGTGCTATTGACATATCCCAGGAAATGACTGATAAAGATTCTAATTGAGAAAAGAGGCTCATCTGGAGTGTCAGGTAGTCTGAGAGTTGTTGAATTTCCGATCACAGAATGACAGAATTGCTATGGTACAGAAGGAGGCCATTCGGCCCATCGTGTCTACACCGGGGGCGTGATTCTCTCAGCCCGGGGGCAGGCCAGAGAATCGCCCCGATAGGCGCCACGTTGGCCTGACGCCAGAACGTGATTCTCTGCAGAGCGGAGAATCGGAGCCTTTGGCGCGGCGTGGTCAGCGCAGTGCCGATTGGGGACCGCTCTACGCGGGATGGGCCGAGCGGCCGTAGCATAAAAACCTAAGACACGCCGGCGCCGTTCGAACCTGCTCTCAGCCGGCGTGACCTCGCCGTGGAAGGATCCGGGGGGCGGCCTGTGTGGGGGGGGGGTGAGGAGGGGCCCGACCCCGGGGGGCATCCTCTGTTGTGGCCCGGCCTGGGGACCTCCTTTCTTCCGCGCCAGCCCCTTTACCCCTCTGTTATTTGGCGTCGGGGCTGGCACGGAGAAGGGAGCCACTGCACATGCGCGCGTTGGCGCCGGTGCCACTGCGCATACACGGACCCCGCAGCGCCCAGTTGAAGCTGGGATCTGCAACTGCAGTGGCGTGGGCCGCTCCACTGCCGTGCTGGCCCCCTGTAGGGGCCAGGATTGCTGATCCTGAGGCCATATTGACGCCGTCGGGAAACGGGACATGGTTTCCGACGGCATCAACACTTACCTTCAGGATCAGAGAATCCCGTCCCGTATCTTTAATGATCATTATTGCTTTGTGTTATTCTCCTGCCTTTTCCCCGTATTCCTGCACATTGTCTCTAATTAATCTGGCTACAACCAGATTAGC
Organism: Scyliorhinus torazame; assembly: GCF_047496885.1. Lineage (NCBI taxonomy): Eukaryota > Metazoa > Chordata > Chondrichthyes > Carcharhiniformes > Scyliorhinidae > Scyliorhinus > Scyliorhinus torazame. The sequence continues at coordinate 129,509,597 of NC_092711.1, read as the reverse complement.
TGGATTTGGAGGCTCTTGTTTGGGAGAAGCTATTTGAGGGTAAATCCACATTTGGCATGAAGTTAATGTGAAAATCCCCCAGTCGCCACATTCCGGCGCCTGTTCGGGTCACAGAGGGAGAATTCAGAATGTCCAATTCACCTAACAGCACGTCTTTCGGGACTTGTGGGAGGAAACCGGAGTACCCGGAGGAAACCCACGCAGACACGGGGAGAGCGTGCAGTCTCCGCAGACAGTGACCCAAGCCGGGAATCGAACTTGGGAGCTGCCGCTGTGAAGCAAGAGTGCTAACCACTGTGCTACCGTGCTGAGTATGTGTATGTGATGTCCCGTCTACACCATTTGCAGCAGTAAGTGCCCTATTCAACCAATATATTCTGAACTGATCTCAATTCTAATTCACGGAGTTGTTCTACTAATAGTGCAGCCTATGACTGCCGGATATCTGGCCTGACCTGCTGAAGGAAAACATTCCAGTTAAACCCTGCGGCCGATGTGGGAGGAGGCTGACCTGAGATAAGACATAGAACACATAGAACCATCAGGTAAATGCTCCCGGATCCTCATCTGGTCCTGCTTACAAGAGCTCATCTTTTCATTAGTCGCCATATTCTCAATCCCTGCCCCTTTAGGAACTGTGTCAAATCCTTCATTTGTTGTTCATTGATATTTATCAGGATGAATTCCCGTTTTAAATCCCGAAGCACAAGCTTATTTTCTTCCAATCCTCTTCCTCTAACTCTGAGTGTCCCAGCCTGAAATACTGATCCTGCGTATACAACACTATCGGACAAGTCCCTGTCTTAATCGTCCCTCGCTCCTGAACACAAGACCACTAGTATTACCACTACTGGAGATGAAGCCATTGAAGAATTCTCTATCTTCAAACTACCTCCACTAGCTTCCAAATCAATTGTCTCTTCAACAACATCCCAAGACCGAGTAGTCACCGCTCAAACTATTGCCTGCTGTCTTCCTAGTTTATTTCTCAATTGCTCAATCTCTACTTTACATGGGCTATGATCTGTCTCCCTGTGAAATTACTTCATCAATTCCTGGAGTGTCCTGCATGCATCCTCCGATTCCTTCCTGTAGCCTTGAGCTTCTATCTGAACAGGCCAGAATTAGTTCTCAGCTTCTTTGATTTCCGGGAGGAAACAATCAGGTTGGAAAATTACATCTCTTATTTCCTGCAACTTAAAATGGTTGGGAACATTTACTCGCTCAGCAACAACGTTGAAACATGGAGGCTGCAGTGCAGCAAACTGCAGCCACGGATTGACAACCACGAGGGACTAGGGAAGTACAAAGAAAAGTACAGCACAGGAACAGGCCCTTCGGACTTCCAAGCCTGTGCCAACCATGCTGCCAGTCGAAACTAAAATCTTCTACACTTCCTGGGTCCGTATCCCTCTATTCCCATCCTATTCATGTATTTGTCAAGATGCCCCTTAAATGTCACTATCGTCCCTGCTTCCACCACCTCCTCCGGCAGCGAGTTCCAGGCACCCACCACCCTCTGTGTAAAAAAACCTGCCTCGTACATCTCCTCCAAACCTTGCCCCTCGCACCTTAAACCTATGCCCCCAAGTGATTGACCCCTCTACCCTGGGGAAAAGCCTCTGACTATCCACTCTGTCTATGCTCCTCATAATTTTGTAGACCTCTATCAGGTCGCGCCTCAACCTCCATTGTTCCAGTGAGAACAAACCGAGTTTATTCAACCGCTCCTCATAGCTAATGCCCTCCATACCAGGCAACATCCTGGTAAATCTCTTCTGCACCCTCTCTAAAGCCTCCACATCCTTCGGGTAGTGTGGCGACCAGAATTGAACACTATACTCCAAGTGTGGCCTAACTAAGGTTATATACAGCTGCAACATGACTTGCCAATTCTTATACTCAATGCCCCGGCCAATGAAGGCAAGCATGCCGTATGCCTTCTTGACTACCTTCTCCACTTGTGTTGCCACTTTCAGTGACCTGTGGACCTGTACACCTAGATCTCTCTGACATTCAATACTCTTGAGGGTTCTACCATTCATTGTATATTCCCTACCTGCATTAGACCCGCCAAAATGCATTACCTCACATTTGTCCGGATTAAACTCCATCTGCCATCTCTCCGCCCAAGTCTCCAAACGGTCTAAATCCTGCTGTATCCTCTGACAGTCCTCATCGCTATCCGCAATTCCACCAACCTTTGTGTCATCTGCAAACCTTCGAATCAGACCAGTTACATTTTCCTCCAAATCATTTATATATACTACGAACAGCAAAGGTCCCAGCACTGATCCCTGCGGAACACCACTAGTCACAGCCTTCCATTGCTACTCTCTGCCTTCTATGACCTAGCCAGTTCTGTATCCACCTTGCCAGCTCACCCCTGATCCCATGTGACTTCACCTTTTGCACCAGTCTACCATGAGGGAGCTTGTCAAAGGCCTTACTGAAGTCCATATAGACAACATCTACTGCCCTACCTGCATCAATCATCTTTGTGTTCACTTCGAAAAACTCTATCAAGTTAGTGACACACGACCTCCCCTTCACAAAACCATGCTGCCTCTCACTAATACATCCATTTGCTTCCAAATGGGAGTGGATCCTGTCTCGAAGAATTCTCTCCAGTAATTTCCCTACCACTGATGTAAAGCTCACCGGCCTGTAGTTCCCTGGATTATCCTTGCTACCCTTCTTAAACAGAGGAACAACATTGGCTATTCTCCAGTCCTCCGGGACATCACCTGAAGACAGTGAGGATCCAAAGATTTCTGTCAAGGCCTCAGCAATTTCCGCTCTAGCCTCCTTCAGTATTCTGGGGTAGATCCCATCAGGCCATGGGGACTTATCTAACTTAATATTTTTCAAGACGCCCAACATCTCGTCTTTTTGGTTCTCAATGTGATCCAGGCTATCTACGCACCCTTCTCCAGACTCAACATCCACCAATTCCTTCTCTTTGGTGAATACTGAAGCAAAGTATCCATTTATTACCTCGCCCATTTCCTCTGGCTCCACACACAGATTCCCTTGCCTATCCTTCAATGAGCCAACCCTTTCCCTGGCTATCCTCTTGCTTTTTATGTACGTGTAAAAAGCCTTGGGATTTTCCTTAACCCTAGTTGCCAATGACGTTTCGTGAACCTCTTGTAGCCCTCCTGACTCCTTGCTTAAGTTCCTTCCTACTTTCCTTATATTCCACACAGGCTTCGTCTGTTCCCAGCCTTCTAGCCCTGACAAATGCCTCCTTTTTCTTTTTGACGAGGCCTACACTATCTCTCGTTCTCCAAGGTTCCCAAAATTTGCCGTATTTATCCTTCTTCCTCACAGGAACATGCCGGTCCTGAATTCCTTTCAACTGACACTTGAAAGCCTGCCACATGTCAGATGTTGATTTACCCTCAAACATCCGCCCACAATCTAGGTTCTTCAATTCCTGCCTAATATTGTTATAATTAGCCTTCCCCCAATTTAGCATGTTCACCCTAGGACCACTCTTATCCTTGTCCACCAGCACTTTAAAACTTACTGAATTGTGATCACTGTTCCCGAAATGCTCCCTTACTGAAACTTCTACCACCTGGCCGGGCTCATTCCCCAATACCAGGTCCAGTACAGTCCCTTCCCAAGTTGGACTGTCTACATATTGTTTTAAGAAGCTCTCCTGGATGCTCCTTACAAACTCTGCCCCGTCGAAGCCCCTAGCCCTAAGTGACTCCCAGTCAATGTTGGGAAAGTTGAAGTCTCCCATCACAACAACCCTGTTGTTTTTACTCTTTTCCAAAATATGTCTACCTATCTGCTCCTCTATCTCCCGCTGGCTGTTGGGAGGCCTGTAGTAGACCCCCAACATTGTGACTGCACCCTTCTTATTCCTGATCTCTACCCATGTAGCCTCACTGCCCTCTGAGGTGTCCTCCCATAGTACAGCTGTGATATTCTCCCTAACCTGTAGCGCAACTCTGCCACCCCTTTTACAACCCCCTCTATCCCGCCTGAAACATCTAAATCCTGTAACGTTTAGCTGCCAATCCTGTCCTTCCCTCAACCAGGCCTCTGTAATGGCAACAACATCATAGTTCCAAGTACGAATCCAAGCTCTGGGCTAAATTGCTGGCTTTGAAAGCAGACCAAGGCAGGCAGCAGCATGGTACAATTCCCGTACCAGCCTCCCCGAACAGGCGCCGGAATGTGGCGACTAGGGACTTTTCACAGTAACTTCATTTGAAGCCTACTTGTGACGATAAGCGATTTTCATTTTTTTCATTTCATCTGCCTTACCTGTAATACCTCTTGCATTAAAACATATGCACTTCAGGCCACCAGACCCGCTGTGTTCAGCAACATCTCCCTGTCTGCTCTGCCTCAGAGTCATACTGGCCCTATCCCCTAGTTCTCCCTCAATGCTTTCACCTTCTGACCTATTGCTCCGGTGCCCACCTGACTGGCAGTGAAATAAGGCGTAAAGATAGTCTCAGTATCAGATGATGAGGTTGTGGAGATACTTCAGCCCCCAAAATAGTTTGGTTGTAGAGAAAGCTAAAGAAAGCACAACAGCGGCTACACTTCCTCAGGAAACTAAGGAAATTCAGCATGTCCACATTGACTCTTACCAACTCTGACAGATGCAACACAGAAAGCATCCCAGCTGGCTCATCACAGCCTGGTATGGCAACTGCTTGGCCCAAGACTGTAAGAAACTACAGAGAGCCGTGAACACAGCCCAGTCCATCACGCAAATCTGCCTCTCATCCATTGACTCCATCTACACCGCCCGCTGCCTAGAGAAAACGGGCAGCATAATCAAAAACCCCTCCCACCCGGCTAACTCACTCTTCCACTTCTTCCATCGGGCAGGAGATACAAAAGTCTGAGAACCCGCACTAACAGATTGAAAAACAGCTTCTTCCTCACTGTTGCCACACTCCTAAACGATCCTCTTATGGAATGATCTGATCTCTTCACAAATCTACCCCACTGAGCAGGACTGCACTCCGAATGCTTCACCCAATGCCTGTGTCTATGTATTTACGTTGTGTATTTTCTGTTTGCCCTCTGTAATTTCTTCCATGTACGGAGTGGTCTGTCTGGACTGTACGCAGGACAATACTTTACACTGTACCTCGGTACACGTGACAATACACAAATCCAATCCAATCCAATCAGGTGAGCCAAAGGCCAGGGGAATTCATTGATTTCTTCATCAATGATTTATATTGGCCGGTGGGTATCTGCAGTTACTGAGGCTTCAAACATAAATTGATGTGATCGGTGTCCTGCCGACACGCTGTCTGATTAGTTACAATCCAGAGAGAATCTGACTCTCGAGAGGCTGGTCTGTCAGGTAGGCTGCGTTGAGATGCCAGAATAGGGGTGTAATCCAGGGTGATGTCACAGCTCGAGAGTGGCTGATCCAGTCCGTAGATCCGTGGTCGGAGTCCTGCTCACTGAAAACGACATGAATAAAGCCTGGCAAAACCGTTAAAGGGGCAGGAAGAACCCCTCTGTCTATGTTCAAGTGCCCCAGCTGCATCGGCAACAGACAACACTGCTCTGTGACTGCCCAGCAGAGGGAGCTGAAAGCTTTAACATGGTTAAAGGATGGTCACGACTGGGAGTTAAATATCCGAGGGTATCAAACTTTTCGGAAGGACAGAGTGGATGGTAAGGGAGGTGGTGTAGCTCTGTTATTTAAGGATGGCATCCGGGCAACAGTAAGGGATGACATCGGTGCTATGGAGGATAAGGTTGAATCTATTTGGGTGGAAATCAGGAATAGTAAGGCGAAAAAGTCACTGATAGGAGTAATCTATAGGCCACCAAATAGTAACATTATGGTGGGGCAGGCAATATATCAAAGAAATAACAGTTGTATGTAGAAATGGTACAGCAGTTATCATGGGGGATTTTAATCTACATGTTTATCATAGAATTTACAGTGCAGAAGGAGGCCATTCAGCCCATCAAGTCTCCACCGGCTCTTGGAAAGAGCACCCTACCCAAGGTCAACACCTCCACCCTATCCCCATAACCCAGTAACCCCACCAACACTAAGGGCAATCTTGGACACTAAGGGCAATTTATCATGGCCAATCCACCTAACCTGCACATCTTTGGACTGTGGGAGGACACCGGAGCACCCGGAGGAAACCCACTCAGACACGGGGAGGATGTGCAGACTCCGCACAGACAGTGACCCATGCCGGAATCAAACCTTTGACCCTGGAGCTGTAAAGCAATTGTGCTATCTGCAATGCTACCGTGCTGCCCAGTATGTTGATTGGTTTAACCAGGTCGGTCAAGGCAGCCTTGAGGAGGAGTTTATAGAATGTATCCGCGATAGTTTCCTAGAACAGTATGTAATGGAAACTACAAGGGAACAAGCGGTCCTAGATCTGGTCCAGTGTAATGAGACAGGATTGATTCAGGATCTCATAGTTAGGGATCCTCTCGGAAGGAGCGATCACAATATGGTGGAATTTAAAATACAGATGGAGGGTGAAAAGATAAAATTAAGCACTAGTGATAAGTGCTTAATGGGATGAGAGAAGAACTAGCTTAGGTAGACTGGGAGCAAAGGACTTTATAGTGAAACAGTTGAGGAACAGTGGAGAACCTTCCAAGTGATTTTTCACAGTGCTCAGCAAAGGTTTTACCAACAAAAAGGAAGGACGGTAAAAAGAGGGAAAATCGACCGTGGATATTTAAGGAAATAAGGGAGAGTATCAAGTTGAAGGAAAAAACATACAAAGTAGCAAAGATCAGTGGGAGACTAGAGGACTGGGAAATCTTTAGGGGGCAACAGAAAGCTACTAAAAAAGCTATAAAGAAGAGTAAGATAGATTATGAGAGTAAACTTGCTCAGAATATAAAAACAGATAGTAAAAGTTTCTACAAATACATAAAACAAAAAAGAGTGGCTAAGGTAAATATTGGTCCTTTAAAGGATGAGAAGGGAGATTTAATAATGGGAGATGAGGAAATGGCTGAGGAACTGAACAGGTTTTTTGGGTCGGTCTTCACAGTGGAAGACACAAATAACATGCCAGTGACTGATGGAAATGAGGCTATGACAGGTGAGGACCTTGAGAGGATTGTTATCACCAAGGTGGTAGTGATGGGCAAGCTAATGGGGCTAAAGGTAGACAAGTCTCCTGGACCTGATGGAATGCATCCCAGAGTTCTAAAAGAGGTGGCTAGGGAAATTGCAAATGCACTAGTGATAATTTATCAAAATTCACTAGACTCTGGGGTGGTCCCGGCGGATTGGAAATTAGCAAACGTGACACCACTATTTAAAAAAGGAGGTAGGCAGAAAGCGGGTAATTATAGGCCAGTGAGCTTAACTTCGGTAGTAGGGAAGATGCTGGAATCTATCATCAAGGAAGAAATAGCGAGGCATCTGGATGGAAATTGTCCCATTGGGCAGATGCAGCATGGGTTCATAAAGGGCAGGTCGTGCCCTTATTTAGTGGAATTTTTTGACGACATTCACAGTGCGGTAGATAACGGGGAGCCAATGGATGTGGTATATCTGGATTTCCAGAAAGCCTTTGACAAGGTGCCACACAAAAGGTTGTTGCATAAGATAACGATGCATGGCATTAAGGGGAAAGTAGTAGCATGGATAGAGGATTGGTTAATTAATAGAAAGTAAAGAGTGGGGATTAATGGGTGTTTCTCTGGTTGGCAATCAGTAGCTAGTGGTGTCCCTCAGGGATCAGTGTTGGGCCCACAACTGTTCACAATTTACATAGATGATTTGGAGTTGGGGACCAAGGGCAATGTGTCGAAGTTTGCAGATGACACTAAGATAAGTGGTAAAGCAAAAAGTGCAGAGGACACTGGAAGTCTGCAGAGGGATTTGGATAGGCTAAGTGAATGGGCTAGGGTCTGGCAGATGGAATACAATGTTGACAAATGTGAGGTTATCCATTTTGGTAGGAATAACAGCAAAAGGGATTATTATTTAAATGATAAAATATTAAAACATGCTGCTGTGCAGAGAGACCTGGGTGTGCTAGTGCATGAGTCGCAAAAAGTTGGTTTACAGGTGCAACAGGTGATTAAGAAGGTAAATGGAATTTTGTCCTTCATTGCTAGAGGGATGGAGTTTAAGACTAGGGAGGTTCTGCTGCAATTGTATAAGGTGTTAGTGAGGCCACACCTGGAGTATTGTGTCGGTTTTGGTCTCCTTACTTGAGAAAGGACGTACTGGCACTGGAGGGTGTGCAGAGGAGATTCACTAGGTTAACCCCAGAGCTGAATGGGTTGGATTACGAGGAGAGGTTGAGTAGACTGGGACTGTACTCGTTGGAATTTAGAAGGATGAGGGGGGATCTTATCGAAACATATAAGATTATGAAGGGAATAGATAGGATAGATGCGGGCAGGTTGTTTCCACTGGTGGGTGAAAGCAGAACTAGGGGGCATAGCCTCAAAATAAGGGGAAGTAGATTTAGGACTGAGTTTAGGAGGAACTTCTTCACCCAAAGGGTTGTGAATCTATGGAATTCCTTGCCCAGTGAAGCAGTAGAGGCTCCTTCATTAAATGTTTTTAAGATAAAGATAGATAGTTTTTTGAAGAATAAAGGGATTAAGGGTTATGGTGTTCGGGCCGGAAAGTGGAGCTGAGTCCACAAAAGATCAGCCATGATCTCATTGACTGGTGGAGCAGGCTTGAGGGGCCAGATGGCCTACTCCTGCTCCTAGTTCTTATGTTCCTCCTCTGTGACAGGACTGGTCACTCGGAGAAGTTCTGTAAATCAACAACGGCATTCAAGGGAAGAAAGCTGGAAAATGTTCCAAACCATTTCGAAGTCGAAGAAATAGGTGATATATTTCCGAACACATGACATCCTTGGACAAATCAAAGAAGCTGATAAGCTGTGCTGTGCAGTTTGAAGTTCAAGGCTACAGGACGGAGACTAACCTCTCCGCCCGAGCAGGAGATTCTGGGCGGGATTCTCCGACTTCCCAGCCACGTGTTTCTCGGTGGCGGGAGGCGGCGCGCCGTCCGCTGGTGTCGGGATTCTCTGTTCCTGCCGCTGTCAATGGGAATTCCCACTGAAGCCACCTCACATCACCGGGAAAACCGCTGCCAGTGGGAGCAGGGAATCCCGCCACCAGCGAACGGCCGGGGAATTCCGGCCTCTGACTGGACAGAATTGTCCGGTTTCCAAGACGGCTTCAAGACATCAAACTCCAACCATCTGATTTAAAGCTCCAAGGACCCGGAGGCAAAGATCTCCAGGATTTCAGATCTCTCGCTTCCTTTCACAGACGGGCTGGAAGGTGCGGAATTAGAAGTTATTGAAAAAGATGGTAACCACCCGACAGAGAAGCTTCTGGATCTCCGCTGGCTCTTTCCTGAAAAAGCTCATGAGGAGGAAGCCATTGTAGAAGCAGGCGGCTGATTTGAAGACGAGGTCTGAGATCTTCTTACACTTTTTGACTCTGGTGCCCATCCAGATGAGGTCTCCCTTGTCTTTTCTGAGGAGTCAGTTGAAGAAGTTGCTGAGGAGCTGATTCGGTCAGCTTGTCCCACTCAGTCCACCGATGAGATGCATTTTAAATTGCTGGCTGACCAGAGTGAGCTATCCAGGGAGAAAGAGATGCTTGATTCCAAGTTGGATAAGCGACAAATCTCGGACAGGATTTTTAGGAACACGCCATGCTTTAAATTAGATGCAGATTGAGCAGTTTGGGTTCTTTCTGATGATGAGCTGTGGTTGGAGGAAGGTTATCCTCCATCATCAGGCCTAAAGCTACATAGGCCAGTAGGTCTCAAATTCAGATCAGAGGACAACTGGATGCTGTTCGGATCCTGGACCAGATCCAACATTTGTGAGGATACTGGACGAAAACTCAGACTGAGTTAGTGGCCTGTGCATCCTTCTCCTCTGCTCAGAGAGATGCTGAACACAGCAAGAAACAGCAGGCAGGAATTGAGAATTTATAAAGACAGCTCTGTGTCTTTGAAATGAAGACAGGACAATTGTCCGCTCTCCTGCAGAAACAGAGCCTGGCTGCTCTCCATACAGGGCATGTTGGGCAGGAAGGTGAAAACAGACCCTGACAATATTGCAGAAAGAAAATGGGAAATTTAGACAGGGATCTGGAGGATTCCAAGGAGCCCTCCGAGAAGGGTTCAAGCAACCCCACAGAGAGAGACGGACGCATTTGGTGTAAATTGAACATTTCACAACTTGAAAGTAGATTGGGAAGGCAACAGGCCGTTATAGAGCCGTCACGGCGGTGACAGACAGACAGGATGGGCTGCTCAGTGGACAGTTCAAAAAGCAAAAACAAATTGAAATATCAGCTTCGGTGTCGAGAAGCTAAATGTGAAATTTGAGTGATATTTGAAGTGAGTAAAAGCAAGTTGCTGTGTCTTTTGTTAGAGTCTGTGTGAATGTTGGAAGCTTCTATGAATGAATGTCTGTCCTTATCTCTGTGTTTGCTTGTCGTCTGTCGGGCTAACAGTTATTAACCCTTTGTAGTCTGTCTTTCTTGTTGAAAGGACGAGTCTGTTACTGGAACACGGTTGTTTGGTGTTTTCAATTTATAACCCAGTACAGGAATCAATATTTCAAAGTTGTTTCGAATTAAACTTGGTGTGAATGTGGTGATTATTTAAAATAAAGTTTTGTAAAAGTGCTGGACAATGAAAAGTTTCAATCTCGCAGCTTTGAAGGTGATTGGCAGAAATCCCAAATTAAAGACGTATTTTTACTGACTTTTTCCTTCAAACACAAGACAACTGAAATAATTTATCTTTTCTTCCTTCTCCCCTTTTTACAAACACGTGCTATTTTGTCTTGTGTTTAGTGGATAGATATTTGTCTGAATTCAGTTCAAATTATTACTGTTAATTCCGTTACGTTGCGAAAACTGAGATATTTTAGTGGCCACATTATTGTTGTTAAGTTATTCGAGATATTTTAATTCTGGAAAGTAAGGCTCTCTCACATTGAATATTTATTGATGTGAATTGAAATGTGGGAGAATGAAAAGAGGGCTGGGATTCTCCAGCCTCCCAGCCGCGTGCTTCTCGGCAGCGGGAGGCGTCGCACTGTTGGCTGGTGACGGGATTCACTGAGAATCCCACCGCCAGTGAACAATTCCGGACGAGGTGTTTGGAAACATTTGGGCTGCATTTTATGTCCCCCCCCCCCCCCGCTCCCCCCCCCCAACTGGGCATGTTTCAGCAGGGGGACATTTAAAATAGCCCACACAACCCCTTCCACCAACATCCGAATTCACCCCCTTAATCCGGGGGAGAGGGACTGAGATCGACAGTCCGCCTGCCATATATTAATGGGTATTGAAAGGTTAATTAGGCTTGTTCCCAATGTCATTAAATGTTTGGAGTGGGAGGCTGGGCAGGCATGGACAGCTCCATTTGTGGCCTCCTTCTGCTCTGTAGGGATTCTGTGATTCTAGGAAAGGGAGGGAATGAAGAGGGGCTTCTATCTTCAGGAGCTGCCCCCTTCCCTCTCGTTCTGCAGCCTTAATTCCATCCGCCACACTCCCGCTGGCCAAGATCCTGGACTTCCCTGTTTCCGGAGATCCATTGTTCTTCTTCCCTCTCCTCTCGCAGGCCCGGGACCGCCCACTAATGTATTCCTGGCACTGCCGAGACTGATGGGGATTGGCCGGCAGATCACGGGAGCAGGACCTCCTGCCCAGGACCTCCTGCCCTTGTTTAACCCGCCCACAGCACGTTATGGTGCGGGGCAGGACCACGTTGAGCGGTTTGGCTTCACACCGACTTCTGGCAGGGATGGGGGATGGGGGTGTTGTCCATGCCCCCAGACCCCATTCCCATGGCATTTAGTATTTAAAAGTCCTCTTATCTGAGAATGTGTTATTCACCCTTTGAATTCAAGCAGAAACTTTGACCCTTTCTGCTGTCAGTTGCTTATTTATAAATCACCACACAACTTTTACATTGCTGAGTTTAAATTCATATATATTACACATTGTGTCTCATGATATTTGAAGTTTCCAATTTGGCAGATATACTTAGACAAACTAACCCATTGGGCTCTTGGGCAGTGCCAAATGGATTCTTTGGGCTGGATTCTCCGTTCCCCCGGCCGCGTCTTTCTCGGCGCCGCGCCGCTCGCTGGCAGTGGGATTCTCTCTTCCTGCCGCTTGTCGAGGAGATTTCCCATTGAAGCCCCCCCCACACTGCCGGGAAACCCACGAGCGAGAGTGCGCTGCCGGAGGGAACAGAGACTCCCAACGGTCCGGCCACCATTTATTGCGAATCCCTAATTGCCCCTTGGACTGATTAGTTTGCTGGGCCATTCCTGAGGGTATTTCAGAGACAACCACATTGCTGTGTATCTGGGGGTTAGATGTAGGCCAGACCAAGTGAGAACGACAGATTTCCTTCTGTAAAGAACATTCGTGAAGCAGGTGGGTTTTTACGACAATTGACAATGGCTTCATGCTCATTAGAATTTCTAATTCCAGATTTCTTTTTGAGTGAATCCAAATTTCACCATCTGCCATGATGGGATTGGTATCTGGGTTCCCAGATAGCCTGGGGATCTGGATTATGAGATGAGTGACAATACCACTACACTGCCCCCTCCTGTAGCTGTGTGGAATAACAATGGGACACTGGTGTAAATGTCCAGTTGTAATTTGTAATGAGGCAGAAAGTTCTGGAAAACTCAGTGGGTCCAGCAGCATCTGTGCAGAGCTGTAATTTGTGACGTGTGAAGCAACCAACATGTGAGAATGTTTGGTGGATGGAAGAGGGAAGGAAAGAAACAGCAGGATGAAGTCAGGCATGACTGGAATGAACTTTGACCTGTGTCTGAATTACTCTGGAGAGCAAACTCCGTGTGTTCTTAATAAACACTCCAGATGTTGCACCCAAACTGCTGCCTGCCGATCTTTTGTCTTGTCAAGGACCAGAATGAACATTAATTTACAGAAAGTTAAAACAGTCCCACATTGTAACTGTTGTCAGAAAAATGAGGAATTATAGTTTTCTTTTAGTCACAACACTGAAATATTTCTCATCTCTGGGAAACAGGCTGGTGAGGGTGTGATTGGTGTCATTGGATTAAGAGACAGAGAGACTGCAAGCGTCTGAACATCAGTAACAAGTGGTTTTGAAATGTTAATGAACAGGGGGCACCAAGCGGAACTTCAAAAAGAATTTCAGAGTCAACGAAAGAGCAGTTTTGAACTGGGAATTATGGAGAAAAGTTTCTAGAATTCTACAGATGTGAAAATTTATAAGGACTGTTGCCATCAGAAAAGGAAAGGTTAGCTCTGAGTGTAGTTTAAGCTGAAATCTACTTGCAACTATTTTAAAGTCCGGTGAAATGTGTGAAGCTATTCCTGTGTTTAATTGCACTTTCTTCTTTATTTTAATAAACGTTTACGTGAAAATAAAACATTGTAATTGATCGAAAATTACATTTCCTGATTTCAGAAAACCTCACAATACACAAATTGCAAAAATCATTTTGGCAGCTGTTTCAAGTTTCCCTTTGAGATTTGAGCAGCTCTGAATTTACCATCAGCTGTACTACGGTTCCGTCACTCTGTGTACAGTCAGACACAGTAACTGTGTTTCTGTACAGTTCCCTCACTCTGTGTACAGTCCCACACTGTAACTGTGTTTCTGTACAATTCCCTCACTCTGTGTACAGTCCCACACAGTAACTGTGTTTATGTACGATTCCCTCACTCTTTGCAGAGTCCCACACAGTAACCGTGTTCTGTACAATTCCCTCACTCTGTGTAAAGTCCCACACAGTAACTGTGTTTCTGTACAGTTCCCTCACTCTGTGTACAGTCCCACACTGTAACTGTGTTTCTGTACAATTCCCTCACTCTGTGTACAGTCCCACACAGTAACTGTGTTTCTGTACAATTCCGTCACTCTGTGTACAGTCCCACACTATAACTGTGTTTCTGTACAATTACCTCACTGTGTACAGACCCACACTGTAAATGTACAGTTCCTTCACTCTTTGTACAGTCCCACACTGTAACTGTGTTTCTGTACAGTCCCACACAGTAACTGTGTTTCTGTACAGTCCCTCACACTGTGTACAGTCCCACACTGTAACTGTGTTTCTGTACAGATCCCTCACCCTGTGTACAGTCCACACCGTAACTGTGTTTCTGTACAGATCCCTCACCCTGTGTACAGTCCCAAACTGTGACTGTGTTTCTGTACAGTCCCACACAGTAACTGTGTTTCTGTACAATTCCCTCACTCTGTGCAGAGTCCCACACTGTAACTGTATTTCTGTACAATTCCCTCACTCTGTGCAGAGTCCCACACTGTAACTGTATTTCTGTACAGTTCCCTCACCCTGTGTACAGTCCCACACAGCAACTGTGTTTCTGTACAGTTCCCTCACCCTGTGTACAGTCCCACACAGTAACGGTGTCTCTGTACAGTTCCCTCACTCGATGTACAGTTCCACACAGTAACTGTGTTTCTGTACAATTCCCTCACTGTGTACAGACCCACACTGTAAATGTACAGTTCCCTCACTCTGTGTAGAGTCCCACACTGTAACTGTGTTTCTGTACAGTCCCTTCACTCTGTGTACAGTCCCACACTGTAACTGTGTTTCTGTACAGTTCCCTCACTCTGTGTAGAGTCCCACACTGTAACTGTGTTTCTGTACAGTCCCTTCACTCTGTGTACAGTCCCACACTGTAACTGTGTTTCTGTACAGTTCCCTCACTCTATGTACAGTCCCACACAGTAACTGTGTTTCTGTACAATTCCATCACTGTGTACAGACCCACACTGTAAATGTACAGTTCCTTCACTCTGTGCACAGTCCCACATCGTATCTGTATTTCTGTACAGTCCCTCACAGTAACTGTGTTTCTGTACAGTCCCTCACAGTGTACAGTCCCACACTGTAACTGTGTTTCTGTACAGATCGCTCACCCTGTGTACAGTCCCACACTGTAACTGTGATTCTGTACAGATCCCTCTCACTGTGTACAGTCCACACTGTAACTGTGTTTCTGTACAGATCCCTCACTGTGTACAGTCCCAAACTGTAACTGTGTTTCTGTATAGTCCCACACAGTAACTGTGTCTCTGTACTGTCCCCTCACTCTGTGTACAGTTCCACACTGTAACGGTGTTTCTGTACAGATCCCTCACTCTGTGTACAGTCCCACACAGTAAATGTGTCTCTGTACAGTCCCCTCACTCTGTGTACAGTCCCACACTGTGACTGTGTTTCTGTACAGATCCCTCACTCTGTGTACAGTCCCACACTGTAACTGTGCGTGAAATTCTCCGTAAACGGCACGATGTCCGCCGACTGGCGCCCAAAATGGCGCAAATCAGATGGGCATCGCGCCGCCCCAAAGGTGCGGAATGCTCCACATCTTTGGGGGCTGAGCCCCAACATTGAGGGGCTAGGCCAACGCCGGAGGAATTTCCACCCCGCCAGCTGGCGGAAAAGGCATTTGTTGCCCCACCAGCAGGCGAGGAAATGACATCTCCGGGCGTCGCATGCGCGGGAGCGTCAGCGGCCGCTGACAGTTTCCCACGCATGCGCAGTGGAGGGAGTCTCATCCGCCTCCGCCATCGTGGAGACCGTGGCGGAGGCGGAAGGAAAAGAGTGCCCCCACGGCACCGGCCCGCCCGCGGATCGGTGGGCCCCGATCGCGGGCCAGGCCACCGTGGGGGCACCCCCCAGGGCCAGATCGCCCCGCGCCCCCCCCAGGACCCCGGAGCCCGCCCACGCTGCCTTGTCCCGCCGGAAAGGTAGATAGTTCAATTTACGCCGGCGGGACAGGCAATTTGTCGGCGGGACTTCGGCCCATTCGGGCCGGAGAATCAAGCGGGGGGGCCCGGCAACCGGCGCGGCGCGATTCCCACCCCCGCCGAATCTCCGGTGCCAGTGACTTCGGCAACCGGCGGGGGTCGGAGAATTTCGCCCTGTGTTTCTGTGCAGTCCCCTCACTCTGTGTACAGTCCCACGCACTAACTGTGTCTCTGTACAGTCCCCTCACTCTGTGTACAATCCACAGTGTAACTGTGTTTTCGAGGTTCACAGATTCTCCTTTTGATAAATTGTCCAACAACTTTAATTTGAAATGATAAAATTGCCAACTCAGTTCCCCAATTTCCGATCCACAGCTTCCTCAGGACACGTGGAATGTTAGCAGCATCTTGGAGGTTTAGATGTTGCCGATCTTTTGACCACGAGTTTCAGTCACGCCAGTCTATCACCGATCACCTTTCAGCAAATAGAAACCTGTTTATTGGCGCAAAGAACAACATCAGAATTGTATTTCCATAACTAAAGCAGTGAGCTTATTCTTTTTAGTAACAAAGTCCCTCTGGGAGGTCCCCGTGCTCAGATTAAACCTGACTGTGATCTCTGAGAGGAAGTGGAAGGAGAAGGAACTCGTATTGATGATATCGCTGAGTTTCGGGCACCTGTCAAGTATTAATGACAAATAGTCACTGAGCTTCTAGTAAATGAGGGCGACTCCTGAGAGATTTAACAACTGTTCATTTAGGCTTCATTCAAATACCTCAACCTCCCAATGTTATGTTTCACCTCAGGCAAACAGGTAAGGTTTCCTGCAATCAATCGACACTGTCCCCATCAAACACTCCCAGGGCATGTACAGCACGGGGTTAGATACAGAGTAAAGCACCCTCTACACTCTCCCCATCAAACACTCCCAGGACAGGTACAGCACGGGGTTAGATACAGAGTAAAGCTCCCACTACACTGTCCCCATCAAACACTCCCAGGACAGGTACGGCACGGGGTTAGATACAGAGTAAAGCTCCCACTACACTGTCCCCATCAAACACTCCCAGGACAGGTGCAGCACGGGGTTAGATACAGAGTAAAGCTCCCACTACACTGTCCCCATCAAACACTCCCAGGACAGGTACGGCACGGGGTTAGATACAGAGTAAAGCTCCCACTACACTGTCCCCATCAAACACTCCCAGGACAGGTACAGCACGGGGTTAGATACAGAGTAAAGCTCCCTCTACACTGTCCCTATCAAACACTCCCAGGACAGGTACAGCACGGGGTTAGATACAGAGTAAAGCTCCCTCTACGCTGTCCCCATCAAACACTCCCAGGACAGGTACAGCACGGGGTTAGATACAGAGTAAAGCTCCCTCTACACTGTCCCTATCAAACACTCTCAGGCCAGGTACAGCACAGGGTTAGATACAGAGCGAAGCTCCCTCTACACTGTCCCCATCAAACACTTCAAGGACAGGTACAGCATGGGGTTAGATACAGAGTAAAGCTCCCTCTACACTGTCCCCATCAAACCCTCCCAGGACAGGTACAGCACGGGTTAGATACAGAGTAAAGCTCCCTCTACACTGTCCCCATCAAACACTCCCAGGACAGGTACAGCACGGGGTTAGATACAGAGTAAAGCTCCCTCGACACTGTCCCCATCAAACACTCCCAGGACAGGTACAGCACGGGGTTAGATACAGAGTAAAGCTCCCTCTACACTGTCCCCATCAAACACTCCGAGGACAGGTACAGCACGTGGTTAGATACAGAGTAAAGCTCCCTCTACACTGTCTCCATCAAACACTCCCTATGATAATTACATATTGCACAGCTAATGTGATTCCTCTGTTTGAAAAGGTCCATCGAAAAAAATCCAGGAACCAAAACTCCAGTTTGTTAAATGTCAGTTGTTGGAAAGATAATGGAATCCTTATTCAAACATGTAACAGAAAAATATCAAGCAACTGAAAATTTAACAAAGAGCGATCAGCATGGAGTGGAAACGGGAAGTTCTTGCTTGATAAATCTTATTGAAATCTATGAAAATTACCAATAGATAAGGGTGATGTAGTAGATGTAAGACATTTAGATTTCCATCAGGTCTGCTATAAGTACCGCAGAAAACATTCATTGTGAAGGCCAGAACGTGAGAATCGGGACTATCGCAGAATGGAGAACAAGCTGGTTACTTGACAGAAAACAGAGATAAAGTTAGTTTTCAGATTGGTAAATGCTGAGAAGTGGTGTTCCACAAGGAATGGCGCTGGGACCACTGTTGTTCACCATTTACAAAAACAATTTGGATTTGGGAATCAGAATCCCAGCACAGGTTTCTCCGGTCTCATCCATAGCCAGACCCTTTGGCAAATTATCTCCAAAATAGTCACCACACTTTAGGAAGGGAGTGAGGGTTGTGAAGGATGTGAGGGATGAGGGGGTTTATCTGCAAGGTTTGATTGGGGAAGCTGGAAGGAGTTGAGGGGAGATCTGATCAAGGTGTACAAGACACTGACATGTAGAAAAGCTGGACAAAGAAAAACTGCCCCATTAGATGATGGGATAAGGACTTGGGGATTTTGATTGAAGGTTTGAAGCCACAGATGCAGGGTGCTGGTATGACAAACCTATCGACTCAACAAGAGAACTCGCTGTCTGCGAGGGTGCTAGAAGCAGAGAATATGAGTGATTTCTAAAGGAAATTGGGATTGAGGGAAATGATCTTGCAGGGATACGGGGAGAGAGCGGGAGAATGGGACTGACTAATTTGTGTTACAGAGCGATGGCGTGGACTCAATGGGCTGAATGGCTTCCTTCTCCCCCTGTAATGGCTTCATGGCCAGGAGTTTTAGAAATGCGATGTTTCCCTTCCTGCCATCTGAACAGTTAGAACATAGAACATTACAGCGCAGTACAGGCCCTTCGGCCCTCGATGTTGCGCCGACCTGTGAAACCTCTCTCAAGCCCATCTACACTATTCCCTTATCGTCCATATGTCTATCCAATGACCATTTGAATGCCCTTAGTGTTGGCGAGTCCACTACTGTTGCAGGCAGGGCATTCCACGCCCTTACTACTCTCTGAGTAAAGAACCTACCTCTGACATCTGTCCTATATCTATCTCCCCTCAATTTAAAGCTATGTCCCCTCATGCTAGACATCACCATCCGAGGAAAAAGGCTCTCACTGTCCACCCTATCTAGTCCTCTGATCATCTTGTATGCCTCAATTAAGTCACCTCTTAATCTTCTTCTCGCTAACGAAAACAGCCTCAAGTCCCTCAGCCTTCCCTCATAAGGGGCGTCATTCTCCGACCCCCCAACGGGTCGGAGAATGGCCGTTGGCCGCCGTGAATCTCGCCCCCGCCGGTTGCCGAAGTCTCCGGTACCAGAGATTGGGCGGGGGCGGGAATCGGGCCACGCCGGTTGGCGGGACCCCCGCTCAATTCTCTGGCCCGGATGGGCCGAAGGCCCGCCGAGAAATTGCCTGGCCCGCCGGCGTAAATTAAAGTAGGTCTTTACCGGCGGGACAAGGCGGCGTGGGTGGGCTCCGTGGTCCTGGGGGGGAGCGGGGCGGTCTCGCCCCGGGGGGTACCCCCACGGTGGCCTGGCCCGCGATCGGGGCCCACCGATCCGCGGGCGGGCCTGTGCCGTGGGGGCACTCTTTCCCTTCCGCCTCCGCAACGGCCTCCACCATGGCGGAGGTGGAAGAGACTCTCCCCACTGCGCATGCGCGGGAAACTGTCAGCAGCCGCTGACGCTCCCGCGCATGCGCCGGGAAACTGTCAGCGGCCGCTGACGCTCCCGCGCATGCGCCGCCCGGGGATGTAATTTCCGCGCCAGCTGGAGGAGCAACAAACGCCGTTTCCGCCAGCTAGCGGGGCGGAAATCCCTCTGGCGCCGGCCTAGCCCCTCAATGTCGGGGCTCGGCCCCCAAAGATGCGGAGCATTCCGCACCTTTGGGGCGGCGCGATGCCCGTCTGATAGTTTTGGGCGCCAGTCGGCGGACATCGCCCCGTTGGGGGGGGAATTTCGCCCCTGATCTTCCCTCCATACCAGGCAACATTCTGGTAAATCTCCTCTGCACCCTTTCCAATGCTTCCACATCCTTCCTATAATGGGGCGACCAGAATTGCACGCAATACTCCAAATGCGGCCGCACCAGAGTTTTGTAAAGCTGCAACATGACCTCATGGCTCCGAAACTCAATCCCTCTACCAATAAAAGCTAACCACCGTACGCCTTCTTAACAACCCTCTCAACCTGGGCGGCAACTTTCAGGGATCTCTGTACATGGACACCGAGATCTCTCTGCTCATCCACACTGCCAAGAATCTTACCATTAGCCCAGTACTCTGTCTTCCTGTTATTCCTTCCAAAATGAATCATCTCACACTTTTTTGAATTAAACTCCATTTGCCACCTCTCAGCCCAGCGCTGCAGCTTATCTATGTCCCTCTGTAACTTGTAACATCCTTCTGCACTGTCCACAACTCCACCAACTTTAGTGTCATCTGCAAATTTACTCACCCATCCTTCTACGCCCTCCTCCAGGTCATTTATAAAAATCATACAACACCAGGTTAAAGTCCAACAGGTTTGTTTTGATGTCACTAGCTTTCAGAGCGCTGCTCCTTCCTCAGGTGAATGAAGAGGTATGTTCCAGAAACACATATATAGACAAATTCAAAGATGCCAAACAATGCTAGGAATTCAACCATTAGCAGGTGATTAAATCTTTACAGATCCAGAGATGGGTAACCCCAGGTTAAAGAGGTGTGAATTGTATCAAGCCAGGACAGTTGGTAGGATTTCGCAGGCCAGATGGTGGGGGATGAATGTAATGCGATATGAATCCCAGGTCCCGGTTGAGGCTGCACTCATGTGTGTGGAACTTGGATATAAGTTTCTGCTTGGCGATTCTGCGTTGCCGCGCGTCCTGAAGGCCGCCTTGGGGAACGCTTACCCGGAGATCAGAGGCTGAATGCCCTTGACTGCTGAAGTGTTCCCCGACTGGAAGGGAACATTCCTGCCTGGTGATTGTTGCGCGATGGCCGTTCATTCATTGTCGCAGCGTCTGCATGGTCTCGCCAATGTACCACGCTTCGGAACATCCTTTCCTGCAGCGTATGAGGTAGACAACATTGGCCGAGTCGCGCGAGTATGTACCGCGTACCTGGTGGGTGGTGTTCTCCCGTGTAATAGTGGTATCCATGTCGATGATCTGGCACGTCTTGCAGAGATTGGCATGGCAGGGTTGTGTGTTGTCGTGGTCACTGTTCTGAAGACTGGGTAGTTTGCTGCAAACAATGGTTCGTTTGAGGTTGCGCGGTTGTTTGAAGGCAAGTAGTGGGGGTGTGGGGATGACCTTGGCAAGATGTTCATCGTCATCAATGACGTGTTGAAGGCTGTGAAGAAGATGATGTAGTTTCTCCGCTCCGGGGAAGTACTGGACGACGAAAGGTATTCTGTCGGTTGTGTCCCATGTTTGTCTTCTGAGGAGGTCGGTCCGGTTTTTCGCTGTGGCGCGTTGGAACTGTCGCTCGATGAGTCGAGTGCCATATCCCGTTCGTACGAGGGCATCTTTCAACGTCTGTAGATGTCTGTTACGCTCCTCCTCGTCTGAGCAGATCCTGTGTATACGGAGCGCTTGTCCATAGGGGATGGCTTCTTTAATGTGTTTAGGGTGGAAGCTGGAGAAGTGGAGCATCATGAGGTTATCCGTGGGTTTGCGGTAAAGCGAAGTGCTGAGGTGACCGTCCTTGATGGAGACGAGTGTGTCCCACACGGTAACTGTGTTTCTGTACAGTTCCCTCACTCTGTGTACAGTCCCACACTGTAACCGTGTTTCTGTACAATTCCTCCATGGGGACCAAATTCGCACCCAAATACGCCAACATATTCATGCACAAGTTTGAACAGGACCTACTCACCGCACAGGACCTTCAACCGACGTTATACACCAGATACATCGATGACATTTTTTTCCTTTGGACCCACGGCGAAGAATCACTGAACGACTACACGATGACATTAATAAGTTCCATCCAACCATCAGACTCACCATGGACTACTCTCCAAAATCAGTTGCATTCTTGGACACACTCGTCTCCATCAAGGACGGTCACCTCAGCACTTCGCTTTACCGCAAACCCACGGATAACCTCATGATGCTCCACTTCTCCAGCTTCCACCCTAAACACATTAAAGAAGCCACCCCCTATGGACAAGCGCTCCGTATACACAGGATCTGCTCAGACGAGGAGGAGCGTAACAGACATCTACAGACGTTGAAAGATGCCCTCGTACGAACGGGATATGGCACTCGACTCATCGAGCGACAGTTCCAACGCGCCACAGCGAAAAACCGGACCGACCTCCTCAGAAGACAAACATGGGACACAACCGACAGAATACCTTTCGTCGTCCAGTACTTCCCCGGAGCGGAGAAACTACATCATCTTCTTCACAGCCTTCAACACGTCATTGATGACGATGAACATCTTGCCAAGGTCATCCCCACACCCCCACTACTTGCCTTCAAACAACCGCGCAACTTCAAACGAACCATTGTTTGCAGCAAACTACCCAGTCTTCAGAACAGTGACCACGACAACACACAACCCTGCCATGCCAATCTCGGCAAGACGTGCCAGATCATCGACATGGATACCACTATTACACGTGAGAACACCACCCACCAGGTACGCGGTACATACTCGTGCGACTCGGCCAATGTTGTCTACCTCATACGCTGCAGGAAAGGATGTTCCGAAGCGTGGTACATTGGCGAGACCATGCAGACGCTGCGACAATGAATGAACGGCCATCGCGCAACAATCACCAGGCAGGAATGTTCCCTTCCAGTCGGGGAACACTTCAGCAGTCAAGAGCATTCAGCCTCTGATCTCCGGGTAAGCGTTCTCCAAGGCGGCCTTCAGGACGCGCGGCAACGCAGAATCGCCAAGCAGAAACTTATAGCCAAGTTCCACACACATGAGTGCAGCCTCAACCGGGACCTGGGATTCATATCGCATTACATTCATCCCCCACCATCTGGCCTGCGAAATCCTACCAACTGTCCTGGCTTGATACAATTCACACCTCTTTAACCTGGGGTTACCCCATCTCTGGATCTGTAAAGATTTAATCACCTGCTAATGGTCACATTCCTAGCATTGTTTGGCATCTTTGAATCTGTCTATATATGTGTTTCTGGAACATACCTCTTCATTCACCTAAGGAAGGAGCAGCGCTCCGAAAGCTAGTGACATCGAAACAAACCTGTTGGACTTTAACCTGGTGTTGTAAGACTTCGTACTGTGCTCACCCCAGTCCAACGCCGGCATCTCCACATCATTTATAAAAATGACAGACAGCAGTGGCCCCAAAACAGATCCTTGTGGTACTCCACTTGTGACTGTACTCCATTCTGAACATTTCCCATCAACCACCACCCTTTGTCTTCTTCCAGCTAGCCAATTTCTGATCCAAACTGCTAAATCACCCTGAATCCCATGCCTCCGTATTTTCTGCAGTTGCCTACCATGGGGAACCTTATCAAACACTTTACTGAAATCCATATACACCACATCAACTGCTTTACCCTCATCCACCTGTTTGGTCACCTTCTCAAAGACCTCTATAAGGTTTGTGAGGCACGACCTACCCTTCACAAAACCGTGTTGACTATCTCTAATCAAATTATTCCTTTCCAGATGATTATACATCCTATCTCTTATAAACCTTTCCAAGACTTTGCTCACAACAGAAGTAAGGCTCACTGTCTATAGTTACCGGGGTTGTCTCTACTCCCCTTCTTGAACAAGGGGACAACATTTGCTATCTTCCAGTCTTCTGGCACTATTCCTGTAGACAAAGATGGCTTAAAGATCAAAGCCAAAGGCTCAGCAATCTCTTCCCTAGCTTCCCAGAGAATCCTCGGATAAATCCCATCCGGCCTATGGGACTTATCTATTTTCACACTTTCCAGAATTGCTAACACCTCCTCCTTATGAACCTCAAGCCCTTCTAGTCTAGTAACCTGAATCTCAGTATTCTCCTTGACAACATTGTCTTTTTCCTGTGTGAATACTGACGAAAAATATTCATTTAGCACCTCTCCTATCTCCTCGGACTCCACGCACAACTTCCCACTACTGTCCTTGACTGGCCCTACTCTTACCCTAGTCATTCTTTTATTCCTGACATATCTATAGAAAGCTTTAGGGTTATCCTTGATCCTACCTGCCAAAGACTTCTCATGTCTCCTCCTGGCTCTTCTTAGCTCTCTCTTTAGGTCCTTCCTAACTAACTTGTAACTCTCGAGCGCCCTAACTGAACCTTCATGTCTCATCTTGACAGAAGCCTCCTTCTTCCTCTTGACAAGTGTTTTGACTGCTTTAGTAAACCACGGTTCCCCCGCTCAACCACTTCCTCCCTGCCCGACAGGTACATACTTATCAAGGACACGCAGTAGCTGTTCCTTGAACAAGCTCCACATTTCCATTGTGCCCATCCCCTGCAGTTTTCCTCTCCATCCGATGCATCCTAAGTCTTGCCTCATCGCATAATAATTGCCTTTCCCCCAAATATAACTCTTGCCCTGCGGTATATACCTATCTCTTTCCATCACTAAAGTAAACGTAATCGAATTGTGGTCACTATCACCAAAGTGCCAACCTACCTCCAAATCTAACACCTGTCCTGGTTCATTACCCAGTACCAAATCAAATATGGCCTCGCCTCTCGTTGGCCTATCTACATACTGTGTCAGGAAACCCTCCTGCACACATTGGACAAAAACGGACCCATCTAAAGTACTCAGTTGGTGGAGAACACATTCCCGCTAATACTGCCTGCCCTGCAGCCAGTTAACATTTCTACATGGGTTAAACAACTGGAGGTGGGACTTCTGCCCTTCATTAGAGAGGATATCCCACCTCATAGATGGGGACAGTGATGGGGAGGCGAGGAACAGAGGGGTGGGTCGAGGGGGTTGGAGTGTTGCTGGAGAGGCCGGGGGGAGAGGGAGGACCTTCTGGGTCAAGCATTTTGGGTGCAGAGGGGAGTGGGGGTGGGCTTGCTCCCTTCACTTCCACAGATGCTGTCAGATCTGCTGTGATTTTCTGTTGGGGGGAGCTTTACTCAGGATCTAACCCCGTGCTGTACCTGTCCTGGGAGTGTTTGATGGGGACAGTGTAGAGGGAGCTTTACTCTGTATCTAACACCGTGCTGTACCTGTCCTGGGAGTGTTTGATGGGGACAGTGTAGAGGGAGCTTTACTCTATATCTAACCCCATGTTGTACCTGTCCTGGGACTTTGATGGGGACTGTGTTAAAGAAGGTCTGAAATCTGGAGAGACAGAGGGTCCAGTGTGAATTCCAGCACTTAGAGCCTCATCAACTGAAGGTACAGCAGCCAATGATGGGGGGAAGGAAGTGTCGGATGGACAAGAGGCTGGAGTTGGAGGAATGTGGATTTCCTGCAGGGATTTGGGGCTTGAGGGAAGTTAGAGACAGGGAGGGGTGAGGACATGAAGGGATTTGAAAATCTGGATGGGGATTATAACAGGAAGGCACTGGTGGACTGAAAGCCAGTGTAAAATCTATGGAGGGTGGGAGATGGGAGGATAGCTAGGAGATCATTGAAAGAGTGGAGTCTGGAGTGAACTGAAGTAGAGAGGATGGTTTGAGCAGTGGAGAAGGCAGATGAGAGAGGGTCAGAAGTAGGTGGTCTTTGTGAGGGAGAGGATGAGGGTTTGGATGCTCAGCTCAGAGTCAGATTGGAGGCCGAGACTGTGAATGGCCCAATCCAGCCAGAGACAGTGGCCAGGGATGGAGATGGAATCAATGACTGGGGAACAGAGTTTGTGGTGGGAGCTGAAGACAATGACTTCATTCTTCCCATTCCGAATGGTGGCAGGGATGGGGGATGTGGAGAGTGTGGAGAAGCTGGGATGATCTCCATATTGAAGTTGAGGAGAGGGTTAATAAAACTGCCCATTCAACGTTCCAAGATTTACTGACAGAGGAAATCTGGAGGAACTAATTTCATTGGCCGGAGGGTTGTTAACACAGATTTAAGATAATTGTCAATCGGAGAGAGACCGAGGAACTTGGGAACTCCGGAGGTAATGATGTTGAGGCAGGAAGAGGAGATATTGTAGGGGAATCTCTGGCGATAACTCGACAGGGAAGAGTGGAAGCAGGCGAGGGCTTTCTCACTCTGCTGGACAATGGAGAAGAGACATTGGAGGAGGATGATGTGGTCAGCCGTGTGAAAGGCTGCAGACATGTTGAACAGGACGAGGAGGGTCAGTGCACCATGGTCACACTCACACAGCATGTCATTTACACCAATCACAAAGCTGATTGAAATAAATGTGCCACACGTGGAATAACCAATCGTGTCGGACACGAGGGGCAATGTGGAAAATTTACTTCATGTGACAGAGACAACGGGCAGGATTTGGGTTTTAATGAATCTTTACATCAGATTGAAACAGAATCTCTCAAAGTGCAGCAGCTGGTGATGAACACTGGAATACAAAGAGGAGGTCGCTGTGCTCTGATTGAATAAAGTTCTGGTTAGATCACTTGTGGAGAATCCGGACAGAAAGGTTTAAATCCTGAGGACAGGTTATATTTGGCTCATATTAGACCATAAGACATAGGAGCGGAAGTAAGGCCATTCGGCCCATCGAGTCCACTCCACCATTCAATCATGGCTGTTTCAACTCCATTTACCCGCTCTCTCTCCAGAGCCCTTAATTCCTCGAGAAATCAAGAATTTATCAACTTCTGTCTTAAAGACACTCAACGTCCCGGCCTCCACCGCCCTCTGTGGCAATGAATTCCACAGACCCACCACTCTCTGGCTGAAGAAATTTCTCCTCATCTCTGTTCTAAAGTGACTCCCTTTTATTCTAAGGCTGTGCCCCCGGGTCCTAGTCTCCCCTGCTAATGGAAACAACTTCCCTACATCCACCCTATCTGAGCCATTCATTATCTTGTAAGTTTCTATTAGATCTCCCCTCAACCTCCTAAACTCCAATGAATATAATCCCAGGATCCTCAGACGTTCATCGTATGTTAGGCCTACCATTCCTGGGATCATCCGTGTGAATCTCTGCTGGACCCGCTCCAGTGCCAGTATGTCCTTCCTAAGGTGTGGGGCCCAAAATTGCTCACAGTATTCTAAATGGGGCCTAACTAATGCTTTATAATGCTTCAGAAGTACAGCCCTGCTTTTATATTCCAAGCCTCTTGAGATGAATGACAACATTGCATTTGCTTTCTTAATTACGGACTCAACCTGCAAGTTTACCTTTAGAGAATCCTGGACTAGGACTCCCAAGTCCCTTTGCACTTCAGCATTATGAATTTTGTCACCGTTTAGAAAATAGTCCATGCCTCTATTCTTTTTTCCAAAGTGCAAGACTTCGCACTTGCCCACGTTGAATTTCATCAGCCATTTCTTGGACCACTCTCCTAAACTGTCTAAATCTTTCTGCAGCCTCCCCACCTCCTCCATACTACCTGCCCCTCCACCTATCTTTGTATCATTGGCAAACTTAGCCAGAATGCCCCCAGTCCCGTCATCTAGATCGTTAATATATAAAGAGAACAGCTGTGGCCCCAACACTGAACCCTGCGGGACACCACTCATCACCGGTTGCCATTCCGAAAAAGAACCTTTTATCCCAACTCTCTGCCTTCTGCCTGACAGACAATCATCAACCCATGTTAGTACCTTGCTTCGAATACCATGGGCTCTTATTTTACTCAGCAGTCTCCCGTGAGGCACCTTATCAAAGGCCTTTTGGAAGTCAAGATAGATAACATCCATTGGCTCTCCTTGCTCTAACCTATTTGTTATCTCTTCAAAGAACTCTAACAGGTTTGTCAGGCAAGACCTCCCCTTACTAAATCCATGCTGACTTGTCCTAATCCGACCCTTCACTTCCAAGAATTTAGAAATCTCATCCTTAACAATGGATTCTAGAATCTTGCCAACATCCGAGGTTAGGCTAATTGGCCTATAATTTTCCATCTTTTTCCTTGTTCCCTTCTTGAACAGATGGGTTACAACAGCGATTTTCCAATCCTCTGGGACTTTCCCTGACTCCAGTGACTTTTGAAAGATCATAACTAGCGCCTCCACTATTTCTTCAGCTATCTCCTTTAGAGCCGGTGCAGACTCGATGGGCTGAATGGCCTCCTTCTGCGCTGTAAATTCTATGAACTCTAGGATGTAGCCCATCTGGGCCCGGAGATTTATCAATTTTTAGACCTCTTCGTTTCTCTAGCACTTTCTCCTTTGTGATGGCTACCATATTCAACTCTGCCCCATGACTCTCCGGAATTGTTGGGATATTACTCATGTCTTCTACTGTGAAGACTGACGCAAAGTACTTATTTAGTTCCTCAGCTATTTCCTTGTCTCCCATCACAAAATTACCAGCGTCATTTTGGAGTGGCCCAATGTCAACTTTTGCCTCCCGTTTGTTTTTAATGTATTTAAATAAACTTTTACTATCATTCCTAATGTTACTGGCTAGCCTACCTTCATATTTGATCCTCTCTTTCCTTATTTCTCTCTTTGTTATCCTCTGTTTGTTTTTGTAGCCTTCCCAATCTTCTGACTTCCCACTACTCTTTGCCACATTATAGGCTTTCTCTTTTGCTTTGATGCATTCCCTAACTTCCTTTGTCAGCCATGGCTGCCTAATACCCCCTCTGATAACCTTTCTTTTCTTGGGGATGAACCTCTGTACTGTGTCCTCAATTACACCCAGAAACTCCTGCCATTGTTGTTCTACTGTCTTTCCCACTAGGCTCTGCTCCCAGTCGATTTTCGTCAGTTCCTCCCTCATGCCCCTGTAGTTACCTTTATTTAACTGTAACACCTTTACATCTGATTCTACCTTCTTTCTTTCAAATTGGAGATTGAATTCTACCATATTATGATCACTGCCTCCTAAGTGCTCCCTTACTTTAAGATCTTTAATCAAGTCTGGCTCATTACATAACACTAAGTCCAGAATGGCCTGTTCCCTCGTGGGCTCCATCACAAGCTGTTCCAAAAAGCCCTCCTGTAAACATTCAATGAATTCCCTTTCCTTGGGTCCACTGGCAGCATTATTTACCCAGTCCACCTGCATATTGAAGTCCCCCATGATCACTGTGACCTTGCCTTTCTGACATGCCCTTTCTATTTCGTGGTGCATTTTGTGCCCCCGGTCCTGACCACTGTTAGGAGGCCTGTACATAACTCCCATTATGGTTTTTTTGCCTTTGTGGTTCCACAACTCTACCCACACAGACTCCACATCATCTGACCCTATGTCATTTAGTGCTATTGATTTAATTTCATTCCTAATTAACAAGGCAACCCCGCCCCCTCTGCCCACCTCTCTGTCTTTTCGATAGGTTGTGAATCCCTGGCTGTTTAAATGCCAGTCCTGAACCCCCTGCAACCATGTCTCTGTGATGCCTACCACATCATACCTGCCAGTCACAATCTGGGCCACAAGCTCATCTACCTTGTTCCGTACACTGCGCGCATTTAAATATAGCACCTTTAATTCTCTATTGACTGTCCCTTTTTGTTTTCTTAGTGTGGTGGACCTTGGTTTACTGAGCCTTTCCATACACTGTGTCATATTTTGTGGGATCGGGACTATCGTAACCTCTCCTGAGTTTTGCCTTTTCGTGCTTTTTTGTATTCCTAAGCAGCTACGCTTCCCACTGATTACTTCACCTCTTGGTTCCCTGACTTTCCCTTCCCCCCAATCTCTAGTTTAAAGTCCTATTGACCACCCTATTTACTCTTTTCGCCAGAACACTGGTCCCAGCTCGGTTCAGGTGGAGACCATCCCAACGGTATAGGTCCCCCCTGTCCCAAAACTGATGCCAGTGTCCCATGAAAAGGAACCCCTCTTTCCCACACCACTCTTTCAGCCACGTGTTAACTTCCCTGATTCTTGCCTCCAGAAACTAGGCAGGTAATAGAGACAGATACAGATCAGCCATGGTCTAATTTGAAGTGTAGGACAGGATTGAGGGGCCGAATGGTCTCCTCCCATTCGGATTGCCCTCTGTATTGGAACAGAATCTCTCAATGTGCAGCTGTCGAGTTCTGAGAAACAGGTTTGATATTTTCATTCTTGGTTTTCAGATGTGTGAAACTTGGCCACAACCTCAGCTCTATTTCCTTCTCCTTCCACTTCCTGTAGGAGTGGCAGCACCGCTTAAACTGAACAGGGGGCCTCCCAGAGGGAACGCTGTTACTAAAAAGAATAAGCACAGTGTTTTACATATGGAAATGAGGTTCCGATTTAGTGACCAACACCAAGAAACAATTCTGATATTTACCGAAAAGAGACCAGACCAACAGGGCCGAAAGTTTGAAGGTAAAAGAGGCTCAAAATCCAGTCTCCCTGCGCGACCCGAGAACCATCTGCCCCGTGCACAGGAGCATCAGAAAACGGTCTCTAAAATAGACATTCTTCACCTGAAATCATGAGGAAATCGGCAAAAGCTTTGAACAAAGACATGAGTTTGGATCATCAAGTAGATGGAGATTGCCTCAGATTGAAGGTGATGATTAACTGGTCAACAACGCAGGGAATTCACCCTGTGACCCAGAAACATTGAACTGTAAACACCAGTCAACCCTAGAATCTGGCACCTTCCATACCCCATGTACAATCCACACTGTCCTGGGATTATCACCCATTTAATCTCCTTCCACATCCCATGTACAATCCACACTGTCCTGGGATTATCATCCATTTAATCTCCTTCCATACTCCATGTACAATCCACACTGTCCTGGGATTACCGTCCATTTAATCTCCTTCCACATCCCATGTACAATCCACACTGTCCTGGGATTATCACCCATTTAATCTCCTTCCATACCCCATGTACAATCCACACTGTCCCGGGATTATCACCCATTTAATCTCCTTCCACATCCCATGTACAATCCACACTGTCCCGGGATTACCACCCATTTAATCTCCTTCCACATCCCATGTACAATCCACACTGTCCGGGATTACACCCATTTAATCTCCTTCCACATCCCATGTACAATCCACACTGTCCCGGGATTACCACCCATTTAATCGCTTGTCAGGGACTCTGTTAACTCTCCCCTGTCATAAACTCTGGTTCCATTTAATCTCAGGAGAAAATCTCTGGAGAAAAACTCTCCGGCTGTTAAACGCAGTTGAAGAAACCTCCTGAATATTCGTCAATCCTCACATCTGCATCAAAAATGTGTCTGGATCCTCCTTCTGTACCCTGCAGTGTTGATTATCTCAACCGGGGCTTGTCCCTAACGACAGCAACAATGAGATTCACTCAGCTCCTTCCTTTAGTTCTGTGCTCACAAACAACCTGTTTGTAATGGGATTGTGGATGGCTGCTGATATCCAAAACCTATCCATCAATTGAAGTTAAATTTCTAGAATTAAACATAATTTCACAACACCAGCTCCCCAAATCACCCTCACCAATAAATGCAATAACTTGTTCTTGGTATGTGGGTGAAATAGCAGCCGTGGTATTTCCTGCCCCATCGGCCAGTTAGCCTGAGAATGTGGTGATGGTGTTGGATCTTCCTCTGCAATCTCGGTTTGATGCGGCTATGTGGCTCATGGGGCAGCTTCAGGGGGTAGTTTAGATTCAGTGTGCACTGGACTCACACATTGAGAAATCTATGTTAGGACGGTAGGATTCCTTGCTGAAAGGACATTTGTGATCTTTAATGTTGTCAGCGTTTCTTTCCATGTCCAGATTGTTAAACGGATTCCAAATGTTCAAACTGTTGGGATTTATGAATTTACTGGATTAATCCAGGCCTCTGGATTCCTAGTCCAGGAACACAATCAGAGCCCCTCCATGTCCCACTGTCAGGGAGAGTGTCCAATATGTCAACTCTTGTCAAATACACCTGGGAAACGATGGTTATTGAACTGTTCCCCCGCACTCCTCAAACCCCATTCAGTGACGGGTTAGTCGAGCTCAGGGTGGGCTCGGTGTACCCCAGACCAGACTTCACAACACGGCCTCGCTGAGTGAGGTTTGAGGGGGAAACAGTGAAGGAGAGAACAGGATGGAAAAGACAGGAAGAGGTTATTCGAGGCTGGACAACATTCTGGGCTCAGAAACAATTTGCTGCGTGTGGAGCTGACCCAGTCAGTGGAACATTTGGAGTGCGGTTTCCATCAATCATTGCTGATGGGCTGAGTTTAGTTTGGGGTGGGTCGTTGCTGCTTGTTGCTGATAAAGACTCGGTTTAAAAAGGTGTTTCCGCTGTTTTATCTCGAGTGTGACAGGGAACCGGTTCTGTGGGCAGCCCACTGACCTGTGCTGGGTGGGTGTTGGGGCCGGGGAGAGGGTGGGGGAGGGTGATCAGTGTAATGTTGCTGATCCTTTCTGGTTGTGAACCTCTGCACAATTCTGTAAACCTCTCACAGATGGATTGATGATTGGCTGTCAGGCAGAAGGCAGAGAGTTGGGATAAAAGGTTCTTTTTCGGAATGGCAACCGGTGACGAGTGGTGTCCCGCAGGGTTCAGTGTTGGGGCCACAGCTGTTCTCTTTATATATTAACGATCTAGATGACGGGACTTGGGGCATTCTGGCTAAGTTTGCCGATGATACAAAGATAGGTGGAGGGGCAGGTAGTATGGAGGAGGTGGGGAGGCTGCAGAAAGATTTAGACAGTTTAGGAGAGTGGTCCAAGAAATGGCTGATGAAATTCAACATGGGCAAGTGCGAGGTCTTGCACTTTGGAAAAAAGAATAGAGGCATGGACTATTTTCTAAATGGTGACAAAATTCATAATGCTGAAGTGCAAAGGGACTTGGGAGTCCTAGTCCAGGATTCTCTAAAGGTAAACTTGCAGGTTGAGTCCGTAATTAAGAAAGCAAATGCAATGTTGTCATTTATCTCAAGAGGCTTGGAATATAAAAGCAGGGCTGTACTTCTGAAGCATTATAAAGAATTAGTTAGGCCCCATTTAGAATACTGTGAGCAATTTTGGGCCCTACACCTCAGGAAGGACGTACTGGCACTGGAGCGGGTCCAGCGGAGATTCACATGGATGATCCCAGGAATGGTAGGCCTAACATACTATGAACGTCTGAGGATCCTGGGATTATATTAATTGGAGTTTAGGAGGTTGAGGGGAGATCGAATAGAAACTTACAAGATAATGAATGACTTAGATAGGGTGGACGTAGGGAAGTTGTTTCCATTAGGGGAGACTAGGACCCGGGAGCACAGCCTTAGAATAAAAGGGAGTCACTTTAGAACAGAGATGAGGAGAGGTTTCTTCAGCCAGAGAGTGGTGGGTCTGTGGAATTCATTGCCACAGAGGGCGGTGGAGGCCGGGACGTTGAGTGTCTTTAAGACTGAAGTTGATAAATTCTTGATTTCTCGAGGAATTAAGGGCGATGGAGAGAGAGCGGGTAAATGGAGTTGAAATCAGCCATGATTGAATGGTGGAGTGGACTCGATGGGCCGAATGGCCTTACTTCCGCTCCTATGTCTTATGGTCTTATACTGAACACTCAACTGTGGAACTGGAATGGGGAATGTTCCTCATCATAATTAACCCATATAGAAATCATATATATGTATCGATGTATAGATAAATGATAACATATATATATATATATTGACAAAACATATCTATACATACACATAGAGAGTGTGAGACAGAGATGGAGGTGGACAGAGTGAGATGTCTGCCCATCCTGGTGGACATGAAAGAACAGGGCAGTTCCCCAGTGTCCTGGGCCAACATTCATCCCTCAGCCAACATGACTGAGATGATCTGGCCATTGTATCTGATTGCTGTTTTGGGGACATTGCTGCCTGTGGGATACTCCTGTATGCAGTTTATCTCCTGCCTTGGCCACATTACAACACTCACCCCGAAGCTGGAAAGAGCCCTGGGAAGGGCTGGAAAAGTGAAGTGGGTTCTGTCAATGCAGGTCAGCAGGAGCACAGGTGTCAATGCAGGTCAGCAGGAGCACAGGTGTCAATGCAGGTCAGCAGGAGCACAGGTGTCGATGCAGGTTAGCAGGAGCACAGGTGTCAATGTAGTTCAGCAGGAGCACAGGTGTCAAGGCAGGTCAGCAGGAGCACAGGTGTCAATGCAGCTCAGCAGGGGCACAGGTGTCAATGCAGGTCAGCAGGAGCACAGGTGTCAATGCAGGTCAGCAGGAGCACAGGTGTCAATGCAGCTCAGCAGGAGCACAGGTGTCAATGCAGGTCAGCCGAAGCACAGGTGCCAATGCAGGTCAGCAGGAGCACAGGTGTCAATGCAGGTCAGCTGGAGCACAGGTGTCAATGCAGGTCTGCAGGAGCACAGGTGTCAATGCAGGTCAGCAGGAGCACAGGTGTCAATGCAGGTCAGCAGGGGCACAGGTGTCAATGCAGCTCAGCAGGAGCACAGGTGTCAATGCAGCTCAGCAGGAGCACAGGTGTCAATGCAGGTCAGCAGGAGCACAGGTGTCAATGCAGGTCAGCAGGAACACAGGTGTCAATGCAGCTCAGCAGGAGCACAGGTGTCAATGCAGGTCAGCAGGAGCACAGGTGTCAATGCAGCTCAGCAGGAGCACAGGTGTCAGTGCAGGTCAGCAGGAGCACAGGTGTCAATGCAGGTCAGCAGGAGCACAGGTGTCAATGCAGGTCAGCAGGAGCACAGGTGTCAATGCAGGTCAGCAGGAGCACAGGTGTCAATGCAGGTCAGCAGGACCACAGATGTCAATGCAGGTCAGTCGGAGCACAGGTGTCAATGCGGAACAGCAGGAGCACAGGTGCCAATGCAGCTCAGCAGGAACACAGGTGTCAATGCAGCTCAGCAGGAGCACAGGTGTCAATGCAGGTCAGTCGGAGCACAGGTGCCAATGCAGCTCAGCAGGAGCACAGGTGTCAATGCAGGTCAGCAGGAGCACAGGTGTCAATGCGGGTCAGCAGGAGAACAGGTGTCAATGCAGATCAGCAGGAGCACAGGTGTCAATGCAGGTCAGCAGGAGCACAGGTGTCAATGCAGGTCAGCAGGAACACAGGTGCCAATGCAGCTCAGCAGGAGCACAGGTGCCAATGAAGCTCAGCAGGAGCACAGGTGTCAATGCAGGTCAGCAGGAGCACAGGTGTCAATGCAGGTCAGCAGGAGCACAGGTGTCAATGCAGGTCAGCAGGAGCACAGGTGTCAATGCAGGTCAGCAGGAGCACAGGTGTCAATGCAGGTCAGCAGGAGCACAGGTGTCAATGCAGGTCAGCAGGAGCACAGGTGTCAATGCAGCTCAGCAGGAGCACAGGTGTCAATGCAGGTCAGCAGGAACACAGGTGTCAATGCAGGTCAGCAGGAGCACAGGTGTCAATGCTGGTCAGCAGGAGCACAGGTGTCAATGCAGGTCAGCAGGAGCACAGGTGTCAATGCAGCTCAGCAGAAGCACAGGTGTCAATGCAGGTCAGCAGGAGCACAGGTGGCAATGCAGCTCAGCAGAAGCACAGGTGTCAATGCAGGTCAGCAGGAGCATAGGTGGCAATGCAGCTCAGCAGGAGCACAGGTGTCAGTGCAGGTCAGCAGGAGCACAGGTGTCAATGCAGGTCAGCAGGAGCACAGGTGTCAATGCAGGTCAGCAGGAGCACAGGTGTCAATGCAGGTCAGCCGAAGCGCAGGTGTCAATGCGGGTCAGCAGGAGCACAGGTGTCAATGCAGGACAGCAGGAGCACAGGTGTCAA
Organism: Scyliorhinus torazame; assembly: GCF_047496885.1. Lineage (NCBI taxonomy): Eukaryota > Metazoa > Chordata > Chondrichthyes > Carcharhiniformes > Scyliorhinidae > Scyliorhinus > Scyliorhinus torazame. The sequence goes on along the minus strand of NC_092711.1, from coordinate 129,474,026 downwards.
TGCAGCTCAGCAGGAGCACAGGTGTCAATGCAGGTCAGCAGGAGCACAGGTGGCAATGCAGCTCAGCAGGAGCACAGGTGTCAATGCAGGTCAGCAGGAGCACAGGTGTCAATGCAGCTCAGCAGGAGCACAGGTGTCAATGCGGCTCAGCAGGAGCACAGGTGTCAATGCAGGTCAGCAGGAGCACAGGTGTCGATGAAGCTCAGCAGGAGCACAGGTGTCAATGCGGGTCAGCAGGAGCACAGGTGTCAATGCAGCTCAGCAGGAGCACAGGTGTCAATGCAGCTCAGCAGGAGCACAGGTGTCAATGCAGGTCAGCAGGAGCACAGGTGTCAATGCAGCTCAGCAGGGGCACAGGTGTCAATGCAGGTCAGCAGGAGCATAGGTGGCAATGCAGCTCAGCAGGAGCACAGGTGTCAGTGCAGGTCAGCAGGAGCACAGGTGTCAATGCAGGTCAGCAGGAGCACAGGTGTCAGTGCAGGTCAGCAGGAGCACAGGTGTCAATGCAGGTCAGCCGAAGCACAGGTGTCAATGCGGGTCAGCAGGAGCACAGGTGTCAATGCAGGACAGCAGGAGCACAGGTGTCAATGCAGCTCAGCAGGAGCACAGGTGTCAATGCAGGTCAGCAGGAGCACAGGTGGCAATGCAGCTCAGCAGGAGCACAGGTGTCAATGCAGGTCAGCAGGAGCACAGGTGTCAATGCAGGTCAGCAGGAGCACAGGTGTCAATGCGGCTCAGCAGGAGCACAGGTGTCAATGCAGGTCAGCAGGAGCACAGGTGTCGATGAAGCTCAGCAGGAGCACAGGTGTCAATGCGGGTCAGCAGGAGCACAGGTGTCAATGCAGCTCAGCAGGAGCACAGGTGTCAATGCAGCTCAGCAGGAGCACAGGTGTCAATGCAGGTCAGCAGGAGCACAGGTGTCAATGCAGCTCAGCAGGGGCACAGGTGTCAATGCAGGTCAGCAGGAGCACTGGTCTCAATGCAGGTCAGCAGGAGCACAGGTGGCAATGCAGGTGAGCAGGAGCGCAGGTGTCAATGCAGGTCAGCAGGAGCACAGGTGTCAATGCAGGTCAGCAGGAGCACAGGTGTCAATGCAGGTCAGCAGGAGCACAGGTGTCAATGCAGGTCAGCAGGAGCACAGGTGTCAATGCAGGTCAGCAGGAGCACAGGTGTCAATGCAGGTCAGCAGGAGCACAGGTGTCAATGCAGCTCAGCAGGAGCACAGGTGTCAATGCAGCTCAGCAGGAGCACAGGTGTCAATGCAGCTCAGCAGGGGCACAGGTGTCAATGTAGCTCAGCAGGAGTACAGGTGCCAATGCAGGTCAGCAGGAGCACAGGTGTCAATGCAGGTCAGCAGGAGCACAGGTGTCAATGCAGGTCAGCAGGAGCACAGGTGTCAATGCAGCTCAGCAGGAGCACAGGTGTCAATGCAGCTCAGCAGGAACACAGGTGTCAATGCGGGTCAGCAGAGGCACAGGTGTCAATGCAGGTCAGCAGGAGCACAGGTGTCAATGCAGCTCAGCAGGGGCACAGGTGTCAATGCAGGTCAGCAGAAACACAGGTGTCAATGCGGGTCAGCAGGAGCACAGGTGTCAATGCAGGTCAGCAGGAGCACAGGTGTCAATGCAGCTCAGCAGGAGCACAGGTGTCAATGCGGGTCAGCAGGAGCACAGGTGTCAATGCAGGTCAGCAGGAGCACAGGTGTCAATGCAGGTCAGCAGGAGCACAGGTGTCAATGCAGCTCAGCAGGAGCACAGGTGTCAATGCAGGTCAGCAGGAGCACAGGTGTCAATGCAGCTCAGCAGGAGCACAGGTGTCACTGCAGGTCAGCAGGTGCACAGGTGTCAATGCGGGTCAGCAGGAGCACAGGTGTCAATGCAGGTCAGCAGGAACACAGGTGTCAATGCAGATCAGCAGGAGCACAGGTGTCAATGCAGGTCAGCAGGAGCACAGGTGTCTATGCAGGCCAGCAGGAGCACAGGTGTCAATGCAGCTCAGCAGGAGTACAGGTGTCAATGCAGGTCAGCAGGAGCACAGGTGGCAATGCAGCTCAGCAGGAGCACAGGTGTCAATGCAGGTCAGCAGGAGCACAGGTGTCAATGCAGCTCAGCAGGAGCACAGGTGTCAATGCGGCTCAGCAGGAGCACAGGTGTCAATGCAGGTCAGCAGGAGCACAGGTGTCAATGCAGCTCAGCAGGAGCACAGGTGTCAATGCGGCTCAGCAGGAGCACAGGTGTCAATGCAGGTCAGCAGGAGCACAGGTGTCGATGAAGCTCAGCAGGAGCACAGGTGTCAATGCGGGTCAGCAGGAGCACAGGTGTCAATGCAGCTCAGCAGGAGCACAGGTGTCAATGCAGCTCAGCAGGAGCACAGGTGTCAATGCAGGTCAGCAGGAGCACAGGTGTCAATGCAGCTCAGCAGGGGCACAGGTGTCAATGCAGGTCAGCAGGAGCATAGGTGGCAATGCAGCTCAGCAGGAGCACAGGTGTCAGTGCAGGTCAGCAGGAGCACAGGTGTCAATGCAGGTCAGCAGGAGCACAGGTGTCAGTGCAGGTCAGCAGGAGCACAGGTGTCAATGCAGGTCAGCCGAAGCACAGGTGTCAATGCGGGTCAGCAGGAGCACAGGTGTCGATGAAGCTCAGCAGGAGCACAGGTGTCAATGCGGGTCAGCAGGAGCACAGGTGTCAATGCAGCTCAGCAGGAGCACAGGTGTCAATGCAGCTCAGCAGGAGCACAGGTGTCAATGCAGGTCAGCAGGAGCACAGGTGTCAATGCAGCTCAGCAGGGGCACAGGTGTCAATGCAGGTCAGCAGGAGCACTGGTCTCAATGCAGGTCAGCAGGAGCACAGGTGGCAATGCAGGTGAGCAGGAGCGCAGGTGTCAATGCAGGTCAGCAGGAGCACAGGTGTCAATGCAGGTCAGCAGGAGCACAGGTGTCAATGCAGGTCAGCAGGAGCACAGGTGTCAATGCAGGTCAGCAGGAGCACAGGTGTCAATGCAGGTCAGCAGGAGCACAGGTGTCAATGCAGGTCAGCAGGAGCACAGGTGTCAATGCAGCTCAGCAGGAGCACAGGTGTCAATGCAGCTCAGCAGGAGCACAGGTGTCAATGCAGCTCAGCAGGGGCACAGGTGTCAATGTAGCTCAGCAGGAGTACAGGTGCCAATGCAGGTCAGCAGGAGCACAGGTGTCAATGCAGGTCAGCAGGAGCACAGGTGTCAATGCAGGTCAGCAGGAGCACAGGTGTCAATGCAGCTCAGCAGGAGCACAGGTGTCAATGCAGCTCAGCAGGAACACAGGTGTCAATGCGGGTCAGCAGAGGCACAGGTGTCAATGCAGGTCAGCAGGAGCACAGGTGTCAATGCAGCTCAGCAGGGGCACAGGTGTCAATGCAGTTCAGCAGAAACACAGGTGTCAATGCGGGTCAGCAGGAGCACAGGTGTCAATGCAGGTCAGCAGGAGCACAGGTGTCAATGCAGCTCAGCAGGAGCACAGGTGTCAATGCGGGTCAGCAGGAGCACAGGTGTCAATGCAGGTCAGCAGGAGCACAGGTGTCAATGCAGGTCAGCAGGAGCACAGGTGTCAATGCAGCTCAGCAGGAGCACAGGTGTCAATGCAGGTCAGCAGGAGCACAGGTGTCAATGCAGCTCAGCAGGAGCACAGGTGTCACTGCAGGTCAGCAGGTGCACAGGTGTCAATGCGGGTCAGCAGGAGCACAGGTGTCAATGCAGCTCAGCAGGAACACAGGTGTCAATGCAGATCAGCAGGAGCACAGGTGTCAATGCAGGTCAGCAGGAGCACAGGTGTCTATGCAGGCCAGCAGGAGCACAGGTGTCAATGCAGCTCAGCAGGAGTACAGGTGTCAATGCAGGTCAGCAGGAGCACAGGTGGCAATGCAGCTCAGCAGGAGCACAGGTGTCAATGCAGGTCAGCAGGAGCACAGGTGTCAATGCAGCTCAGCAGGAGCACAGGTGTCAATGCGGCTCAGCAGGAGCACAGGTGTCAATGCAGGTCAGCAGGAGCACAGGTGTCGATGAAGCTCAGCAGGAGCACAGATGTCAATGCGGGTCAGCAGGAGCACAGGTGTCAATGCAGCTCAGCAGGAGCACAGGTGTCAATGCAGCTCAGCAGGAGCACAGGTGTCAATGCAGGTCAGCAGGAGCACAGGTGTCAATGCAGCTCAGCAGGGGCACAGGTGTCAATGCAGGTCAGCAGGAGCATAGGTGGCAATGCAGCTCAGCAGGAGCACAGGTGTCAGTGCAGGTCAGCAGGAGCACAGGTGTCAATGCAGGTCAGCAGGAGCACAGGTGTCAGTGCAGGTCAGCAGGAGCACAGGTGTCAATGCAGGTCAGCCGAAGCACAGGTGTCAATGCGGGTCAGCAGGAGCACAGGTGTCAATGCAGGACAGCAGGAGCACAGGTGTCAATGCAGCTCAGCAGGAGCACAGGTGTCAATGCAGGTCAGCAGGAGCACAGGTGGCAATGCAGCTCAGCAGGAGCACAGGTGTCAATGCAGGTCAGCAGGAGCACAGGTGTCAATGCAGGTCAGCAGGAGCACAGGTGTCAATGCAGGTCAGCAGGAGCACAGGTGTCAATGCAGCTCAGCAGGAGCACAGGTGTCAATGCAGCTCAGCAGGAACACAGGTGTCAATGCGGGTCAGCAGAGGCACAGGTGTCAATGCAGGTCAGCAGGAGCACAGGTGTCAATGCAGCTCAGCAGGGGCACAGGTGTCAATGCAGGTCAGCAGAAACACAGGTGTCAATGCGGGTCAGCAGGAGCACAGGTGTCAATGCAGGTCAGCAGGAGCACAGGTGTCAATGCAGCTCAGCAGGAGCACAGGTGTCAATGCGGGTCAGCAGGAGCACAGGTGTCAATGCAGGTCAGCAGGAGCACAGGTGTCAATGCAGGTCAGCAGGAGCACAGGTGTCAATGCAGCTCAGCAGGAGCACAGGTGTCAATGCAGGTCAGCAGGAGCACAGGTGTCAATGCAGCTCAGCAGGAGCACAGGTGTCACTGCAGGTCAGCAGGTGCACATGTGTCAATGCGGGTCAGCAGGAGCACAGGTGTCAATGCAGCTCAGCAGGAACACAGGTGTCAATGCAGATCAGCAGGAGCACAGGTGTCAATGCAGGTCAGCAGGAGCACAGGTGTCTATGCAGGCCAGCAGGAGCACAGGTGTCAATGCAGCTCAGCAGGAGTACAGGTGTCAATGCAGGTCAGCAGGAGCACAGGTGGCAATGCAGCTCAGCAGGAGCACAGGTGTCAATGCAGGTCAGCAGGAGCACAGGTGTCAATGCAGCTCAGCAGGAGCACAGGTGTCAATGCGGCTCAGCAGGAGCACAGGTGTCAATGCAGGTCAGCAGGAGCACAGGTGTCGATGAAGCTCAGCAGGAGCACAGGTGTCAATGCGGGTCAGCAGGAGCACAGGTGTCAATGCAGCTCAGCAGGAGCACAGGTGTCAATGCAGCTCAGCAGGAGCACAGGTGTCAATGCAGGTCAGCAGGAGCACAGGTGTCAATGCAGCTCAGCAGGGGCACAGGTGTCAATGCAGGTCAGCAGGAGCATAGGTGGCAATGCAGCTCAGCAGGAGCACAGGTGTCAGTGCAGGTCAGCAGGAGCACAGGTGTCAATGCAGGTCAGCAGGAGCACAGGTGTCAGTGCAGGTCAGCAGGAGCACAGGTGTCAATGCAGGTCAGCCGAAGCACAGGTGTCAATGCGGGTCAGCAGGAGCACAGGTGTCAATGCAGGACAGCAGGAGCACAGGTGTCAATGCAGCTCAGCAGGAGCACAGGTGTCAATGCAGGTCAGCAGGAGCACAGGTGGCAATGCAGCTCAGCAGGAGCACAGGTGTCAATGCAGGTCAGCAGGAGCACAGGTGTCAATGCAGGTCAGCAGGAGCACAGGTGTCAATGCGGCTCAGCAGGAGCACAGGTGTCAATGCAGGTCAGCAGGAGCACAGGTGTCGATGAAGCTCAGCAGGAGCACAGGTGTCAATGCGGATCAGCAGGAGCACAGGTGTCAATGCAGCTCAGCAGGAGCACAGGTGTCAATGCAGCTCAGCAGGAGCACAGGTGTCAATGCAGGTCAGCAGGAGCACAGGTGTCAATGCAGCTCAGCAGGGGCACAGGTGTCAATGCAGGTCAGCAGGAGCACTGGTCTCAATGCAGGTCAGCAGGAGCACAGGTGGCAATGCAGGTGAGCAGGAGCGCAGGTGTCAATGCAGGTCAGCAGGAGCACAGGTGTCAATGCAGGTCAGCAGGAGCACAGGTGTCAATGCATGTCAGCAGGAGCACAGGTGTCAATGCAGGTCAGCAGGAGCACAGGTGTCAATGCAGGTCAGCAGGAGCACAGGTGTCAATGCAGGTCAGCAGGAGCACAGGTGTCAATGCAGCTCAGCAGGAGCACAGGTGTCAATGCAGCTCAGCAGGAGCACAGGTGTCAATGTAGCTCAGCAGGGGCACAGGTGTCAATGTAGCTCAGCAGGAGTACAGGTGCCAATGCAGGTCAGCAGGAGCACAGGTGTCAATGCAGGTCAGCAGGAGCACAGGTGTCAATGCAGGTCAGCAGGAGCACAGGTGTCAATGCAGCTCAGCAGGAGCACAGGTGTCAATGCAGCTCAGCAGGAACACAGGTGTCAATGCGGGTCAGCAGAGGCACAGGTGTCAATGCAGGTCAGCAGGAGCACAGGTGTCAATGCAGCTCAGCAGGGGCACAGGTGTCAATGCAGGTCAGCAGAAACACAGGTGTCAATGCGGGTCAGCAGGAGCACAGGTGTCAATGCAGGTCAGCAGGAGCACAGGTGTCAATGCAGCTCAGCAGGAGCACAGGTGTCAATGCGGGTCAGCAGGAGCACAGGTGTCAATGCAGGTCAGCAGGAGCACAGGTGTCAATGCAGGTCAGCAGGAGCACAGGTGTCAATGCAGCTCAGCAGGAGCACAGGTGTCAATGCAGCTCAGCAGGAGCACAGGTGTCAATGCAGCTCAGCAGGAGCACAGGTGTCACTGCAGGTCAGCAGGTGCACAGGTGTCAATGCGGGTCAGCAGGAGCACAGGTGTCAATGCAGCTCAGCAGGAACACAGGTGTCAATGCAGATCAGCAGGAGCACAGGTGTCAATGCAGGTCAGCAGGAGCACAGGTGTCTATGCAGGCCAGCAGGAGCACAGGTGTCAATGCAGCTCAGCAGGAGTACAGGTGTCAATGCAGGTAAGCAGAAGCACAGGTGTCAATGCAGGTCAGCAGGAGCACAGGTGTCAATGCAGGTCATCAGGAGCACAGGTGTCAATGCAGGTCAGCAGGAGCACAGGTGTCAATGCAGGTCAGCAGGAGCACAGGTGTCAATGCAGGTCAGCAGGAGCACAGGCGTCAATGCAGGTCAGCAGGAGCACAGGTGTCAATGCAGGTCAGCAGGAGCACAGGTGTCAATGCAGGTCAGCAGGAGCACAGGTGTCAATGAAGCTCAGCAGGAGCACAGGTGTCAATGCAGCTCAGCAGGGGCACAGGTATCAATGCAGGTCAGCAGGAGCACAGGTGGCAATGCAGATCAGCCGAAGCACAGGTGTCAATGCATGTCAGCAGGAGCACAGGTGTCAATGCAGGTCAGCAGGAGCACAGGTGTCAATGCAGGTCAGCAGGAGCACAGGTGTCAATGCAGGTCAGCAGGAGCACAGGTGTCAATGCAGGTCAGCAGGAGCACAGGTGTCAATGCAGGTCAGCAGGAGCACAGGTGTCAACGCAGGTCAGCAGGAACACAAGTGTCAATGCAGGTCAGCAGGAGCAGAGGTGTCAATGCAGTTCAGCAGGAGCACAGGTGTCAAAGCGGGTCAGCAGGGGCACAGGTGTCAATGCGGATCAGCAGGAGCACAGGTGTCAATGCGAATCAGCAGGAGCACAGGTGTCAATGCAGGTCAGCAGGAACACATGTGTCAATGCAGGTCAGCAGGAGCACAGGTGTCAATGCAAGTCAGCAGGAGCACAGGTCTCAATGCAGGTCAGCAGGAACACAGGTGTCAATGCAGGTCAGCAGGGGCACAGGTATCAATGTGGGTCAGCAGGAGCACAGGTGTCAATTCAGCTCAGCAGGGGCACAGGTGTCAATGCAGGTCAGCAGGGGCACAGGTGTCAATGCAGGTCAGCAGGAGCACAGGTGTCAATGCAGGTCAGCAGGGGCACAGGTATCAATGTGGGTCAGCAGGAGCACAGGTGTCAATTCAGCTCAGCAGGGGCACAGGTGTCAATGCAGGTCAGCAGGGGCACAGGTGTCAATGCAGGTCAGCAGGAGCACAGGTGTCAATGCAGGTCAGCATGAGCACATGTGGCAATGCAGGTCAGCAGGAACACAGGTGTCAATGCAGCTGAGCAGGAGCACAGGTGTCAATGCAGGTTAGCAGGAGCACAGGTGTCAATGCAGGTGAGCAGGAGCACAGGTGTCAATGCAGCTCAGCAGGAGCACAGGTGATAATTCCGGGCACGAGGAACACAGGTGTCAATGCACGTCAGCAGGAGCACAGGTGAACTTTGGTTCAAACTGTAAGTTAGAATCCCAGAACCTTCCAGCACAGAAGGAGGCCATTCTGCCCTTCGAACCTGTGCTCGCTCTTTGACAGAGCAACCTTGCTTCATCCCTCGCTCCTGCTTTTTGTCTGTGGCCCTCAGTTCCTCCGGGTCGCTGTCTAACTCCTTTTGAAACATTATTCATCGGATCAGCTTCCACCATCTTATCGCAGAGACCATTCCAGATCCCAACAACTCTCGGACTGAAAACAATTCTCCTCCTCGACCGTCTCGATCTTTTGTCATTGATTTTAAATCAGTTTATTGAGCCACTCACGAGAGGGAATAGTTTGTCTTTATCTATCTGTCTATTAAGTCACCCCTTAACCGTCTCTCTTCCAACAACAACAACCTGCGTTTATATAGCACCTTTAACACAATAAAACCTCCCACAGTGTTTCACAGGAACTTTCTCAAACATAATTTAACATCAGGCCACAAGAGGGGATATTGGGACAAATGAACAAACGCTTGGTCAATGAGTTATGATTGAACAAATGTCTTAAAGGAGGGGAGAGAGGCGGAGAGGTTTAAGGAGCGAATTCCAGAGCTTCCATAGAGATCAGTCCAAACATTTCAGGCTTCTCCTCATAACTGAAGTCCCTCATCCCCGGAAACATCCTGGTAAACTCCTCCTCTGGATCCTTTCTGAGGTATTCATGTTTCCCTGAAGTGCGACGCTCAGAATTGGGCATCATTTGGCTGCCCACCTGACTGAGGAACTTCTGTTTCCCAAACCCTCTCTGGGTGTCTGTGTCCTGTCCCTGAAAACTCTGCATCAAAAGAGCTGCCTCTCTCAGACTGACCACTGAACAGGACTGTGGGAGGGTCTTTCCCAACACCCAGACAAATGTCAAGTTCATTGTCCAGACCTTGGGAAAGACAACTGGTGAGGAGTTATTAATCCACCTTCCATCAACTATCTCTCTTTGTTATTTATTCCCAGGAAGGGGACGAGGCTCACAAAGACAGAATTTATTGTCACCGGGCTGGTGGTGAGAAGGATCCTTCCCATCAAATCCTTCCGGCCTGTCCACAATCTCACTGCCTCAGCACACAGCCTTCCACAACAATTTTATGAATAAAGTATATTTTTGTCTCATTATCTCTCTCTCAGGGAGATATCTGTACACGAACTGGTGTCTCTCAGTCCACTCTCTCGCAGGGAGATATCTGTACACTGACTGGTGTCTCTCAGTCCCCACTCTCTCTCAGGGAGATATCTGTCCACTGACTGGTGTCTCTCAGTCCCCTCGCTCTCAGGGAGATATCTGTCCACTGACTGATGTCTCTCAGTCCCCTCTCTCTCAGGGAGATATCTGTACACTGACTGGTGTATCTCGGTCCCCTCTCTCAGGGAGATATCTGTACACTGACTGGTGTCTCTCAGTCCCCTCTCTCTCAGGGAGATATCTGTACACTGCCTGGTGTCTCTCAGTTCCCTCTCTCTCAGGGAGATATCTGTCCACTGACTGGTGTCTCTCAGTCCTCCATCTCCCAGGGAGATATCTATATACGAACTGGTGTCTCTCAGTCCCCTCTCTCTCAGGGAGATATCTGTACACTGACTGGTGTCTCTCAGTCCCCTCTCTCTCAGGGAGATATCTGTACACTGACTAGTGTCTCTCAGTCTCCTCTCTCTCAGGGAGAGCTCTCTCTGTACACTGACTGGTGTCTCTCAGTCCCCTCTCTCTCAGGGAGATATCTGTACACTGACTGGTGACTCCCAGTCCCCCCTCTCTCAGGGAGATATCTGTACACTGACTGGTGTCTCTCAGTCCCCTCTCTCAGGAAGATATCTGTACACTGACTGGTGTCTCTCAGTCCCCTCTCTCTCAGGGAGATATCTGTACACTGACTGATGTCCCTCAGTCCCCCCTCTCTCAGGGAGATATCTGTACACTGACTTGTGTCTCTCAGTCCCCTCTCTCTCAGGCAGATATCTGTACACTGACTGGTGTCTCTCAGTCCCCTCGCACTCAGGGAGATATCTGTCCACTGACTGGTGTCTCTCAGTCACCTCTCTCTCAGGGAGAGCTCTCTCTGTACACTGACTGGTGTCTCTCAGTCCCCTCTCTCTCAGGGAGATATCTGTACACTGACTGGTGACTCCCAGTCCCCTCTCTCTCAGGGAGATATCTGTACACTGACTGGTGTCTCTCAGTCCCCTCGCACTCAGGGAGATATCTGTCCACTGACTGGTGTCTCTCAGTCCCCTCTCTCTCAGGGAGAGCTCTCTCTGTACACTGACTGGTGTCTCTCAGTCCCCTCTCTCTCAGGGAGATATCTGTACACTGACTGGTGACTCCCAGTCCCCTCTCTCTCAGGGAGATATCTGTACACTGACTGGTGTCTCTCAGTCCCCTCTCTCTCAGGGAGATATCTGTACACTGACTGGTGTCTCTCGGTCCCCTCTCTCTCAGGGAGATATCTGTACACTGACTGGTGTCTCTCAGTCCCCTCTCTCTCAGGGAGATATCTGTACACTGACTGGTGTCTCTCAGTCCCCTCTCTCTCAGGCAGATATCTGTACACTGACTGGTGTCTCTCAGTCCCCTCGCTCTCAGGGAGATATATGTCCACTGACTGGTGTCTCTCAGTCCCCTCTCTCTGAGAGAGATATCTGTACACTGACTGGTGTCTCTCAGTCCCCACTCTCTCAGGGAGATATCTGTACACTGACTGGTGTCTCTCAGTCCCCTCTCTCTCAGGGAGAGATCTCTACACTGACTGGTGTCTCTCAGTCCCCTCTATATCAGGGAGATATCTGTACACTAACTCGAGTCTCTCAGTCCCCTCTCTCTCAGGGAGATATCTGTACACTGACTGGTGTCTCTCAGTCCCCTCTCTCTGAGAGAGATATCTGTACACTGACTGGTGTCTCTCAGTCCCCACTCTCTCAGGGAGATATCTGTACACTGACTGGTGTCTCTCAGTCCCCTCTCTCTCAGGGAGATATCTGTACACTGACTGGTGTCTCTCAGTCCCCTCTCTCTCAGGGAGATATCTGTAAACGGACTGGTGTCTCTCAGTCCCCTCTCTCTCAGGGAGATATCTGTACACTGACTGGTGTCTCTCAGTCCCCTCTCTCTCAGGGAGATATCTGTAAACGGACTGGTGTCTCTCAGTCCCCTCTCTCTCAGGGAGATATCTGTACACTGACTGGTGTCTCTCAGTCCCCTCTCTCTCAGGGAGATATCTGTACACTGACTGGTGTCTCTCAGTCCCCTCTCTCTCAGGGAGATATCTGTACACTGACTGGTGTCTCTCAGTCCCCTCTCTCTCAGGGAGATATCTGAACACTGACTGGTGTCTCTCAGGGAGATATCTGATTATTATTTTTGCTGATCTGCCTCCTGTTGTATCAGTAAATAACCTGTCGCAGATTGAAATGTGTGCTGGGGGCGGGGACAGGAAGCTGTGCTGCTTTCAGTGGGTGGAGCTGCTGTTTAGACTGTGGGACCCCCACTCACTCCACTTCCCTATTTAAACAGCACCCACTCCAGCTCCAAACCAAGCCGCTGTGAAGCAGCCGATCTCTGGAGTGTCTGAGTCTGTGTCTGAATCCCCAGGACGATGGGCATCGCTCCTTATCTCTGTGTGCTTCTGCTGTGTGTGACAGGTGAGAGTTCCGGGGCTTCACCCCCACACAGAGAGGCTGGTTATTCAGAGACTCTTTCACCCTCTGTTTATCCAACGGGTTATTGAAGTGAATTCTCTTTTTCTCTTTTATAACAGGTGTCTGGTCCGCTGTCGTGGTGAACCAACAGCCCGAGTCAGTTGTGAAAAAGCCAGGGGAGTCTGTCAAACTGTCCTGTACATTGAGTGGGTACGATATCAACAGCGCCTACATGCACTGGGTGAAACAGGTCCCTGGGAAAGGACTTGAATGGTTAACACGCATTGCTCCTGATGGGAACAAGCGCTATGCGACTGGAGTTCAAGGTCATTTTGACATTTCCAGGGAGAACAGCATTGTGTATTTACAAATCTCCGATCTGAGAGTGGACGACACGGCCATCTATTACTGTGAACACAGTGAGAGGAAGCAGGGCTGGACTGGTATAAAAACTCAGTGAGACAATCTGCAGCCAGTGGAATGAGTGAAAGGGGAGGAATGATCGCTCACCCTCAGTTATCAGCACAGCTTCATTCCCATCCTGACTGAGCTGCGATCTGCCGCCCCTGGGAATGGGAATGTGGTTATTGGCTGGCGATTCCTGAGCTGCTGATGTGATGGGAACCCTGCGGTCTGGCAGGAGCCTGGTCTGAAAGATATCGATGTTCAGCCAAACACCACAGCCCAAACCATGGTGAGTGTGAATGAGAGAAGAGGATTGCTCCCTTGTAGCAGCGTCAGTGTGGTTTCAATGTGAATTGACTGGACTCTGTGACAGTGAAAGGGGAGGAGGTTAATGTACGGCAGTGTATCACAGTGTCTATACTGGAGACACAGTGAGATAGTTGGGGGATCCCTCCATTCAAAAACCTGCCACAGGAAAGTGATTGAAACTGGAGCCTTTGGGCGATATCACCACCTTTACCTCATGCCCCGTGGATATAAATCAGATCCTGATTGAATAATCTGGGTGTGAGAACAACTTTCTGTGAAGATATTATTTGAAATGGGGAATAACAGAGAGGAACAGCTGCAGATTGAAGACATCACTGTCCAGACGGACATTTGTTCTCTAATCCTCGTAACCCTGAAAAGGTGATGGTAACTGAGAGACTGACTGACCCCTACAGAGGGCAGGTAAGAGTCAACGGATTGGAGTCACCCCCAGACCAGACTGGAGTCACCCACAATCCAGACTGGAGTCACTAACAGACCAGACTGGAGTCACCCACAGACCAGACTGGAGTCACCCACAGACCAGACTGGAGTCACCCACAGACCAGACTGGAGTCACCCCCAGACCAGACTGGAGTCACCGATAATCCAGACTGGAGTTACTGACAGACCAGACTGGAGTCACCCACAGACCAGACTGGAGTCACCCACAGACCAAACTGGAGTCACCCGCAGGCCAGACTGGAGTCACCCGCAGGCCAGACTGGAGTCACCCACAGGCCAGACTGGAGTCACCCGCAGGCCAGACTGGAGTCACCCACAGACCAGACTGGAGTCATGAACAGACCAGACTGGAGTCACCCACAGACCAGACTGGAGTCACCAACAGACCAGACTAGAGTCACCGAGAGACCAGACTGGAGTCACGGAGCAACCAGACTGGAGTCACCCACATACCAGACTGGAGTCACCTACAGACCAGACTGGAGTCACCGAGCGACCAGACTTGAGTCACCCACAGACCAGACTGGAGTCACCCACAGACCAGACTGGAGTCACCCACAGACCAGACTGGAGTCACCCACAGACCAGACTGGAGTCACCGGCAGACCAGACTGGAGTCACCCACAGACCAGACTGGAGTCACTGACAGACCAGACTGGAGTCACGCACAGACCGGACTGGAGTCATCCACAGACCAGACTGGAGTCACTGACAGACCAGACTGGAGTCACTCACAGACCAGACTGGAGTCACCTACAGTCCAGACTGGAGTCACCCACAGACCAGACTGGAGTCACCCACAGACCAGACTGGAGTCACCCACAGACCAGACTGGAGTCACCCACAGACCAGACTGGAGTCACCCACAGACCAGACTGGAGTCATCCACAGACCAGACTGGAGTCACTGACAGACCAGACTGGAGTCACTCACAGACCAGACTGGAGTCACCCACAGACCAGACTGGAGTCACCTACAGTCCAGACTGGAGTCACCCACAGACCAGACTGGAGTCACCCACAGACCAGACTGGAGTCACCCACAGACCAGACTGGAGTCACCCACAGACCAGACTGGATTTACTGACAGACCAGACTGGAGTCACCCACAGACCAGACTGGAGTCACCGACAGACCAGACTGGAGTCACTCACAGACCAGACTGGAGTCACCCACAGACCAGACTGGAGTCACCTACAGTCCAGACTGGAGTCACCCACAGACCAGACTGGAGTCACCCACAGACCAGACTGGAGTCACCCACAGACCAGACTGGAGTCACCCACAGACCAGACTGGAGTCACCCACAGACCAGACTGGAGTCACTGACAGACCAGACTGGAGTCACTGACAGACCAGACTGGAGTCACCCACAGACCAGACTGGAGTCACCTACAGTCCAGACTGGAGTCACCCACAGACCAGACTGGAGTCACCCACAGACCAGACTGGAGTCACCCACAGACCAGACTGGAGTCACTGACAGACCAGACTGGAGTCACCCACAGACCAGACTGGAGTCACTGACAGACCAGACTGGAGTCACTGACAGACCAGACTGGAGTCACCCACAGACCAGACTGGAGTCAACCACAGACCAGACTGGAGTCACCCACAGACCACACTGGAGTCACTGACAGACTAGACTGGAGTCACCCACAGACCCGACTGGAGTCGCCCACAGACCAGACTGGAGTCGCCCACAGACCAGACTGGAGTCACTCACAGACCAGACTGGCGTCACCCACAGACCAGACTGGAGTCACCGACAGACCAGACTGGCGTCACTGACAGACCAGACTGGCGTCACCCACAGACCAGACTGGAGTCACCGACAGACCAGACTGGAGTCACCCACAGACCAGACTGGAGTCACCCACAGACCAGACTGGAGTCACCCACAGACCAGGCTGGAGTCACCCACAGACCCGACTGGAGTCACCCACAGACGAGACTGGAGTCACTGACAGACCAGACTGGCATCACCGACAGACCTGACTGGAGTAACCCCCACACCAGACTGGATTCAACCACAGACCAGACTGGAGTCACCGACAGACCAGACTGGAGTCACCCACAGACCAGACTGGATTCAACCACAGACCAGACTGGAGTCACCGACAGACCAGACTGGAGTCACCCACAGACCAGACTGGAGTCACTGACAGACTAGACTGGAGTCACTGACAGACTAGACTGGAGTCACCCACAGACAAGACTGGAATCACCCACAGACCAGACTGGAGTCACCTAGAGACCAGACAGGAGACGCCGAGAGACCAGACTGTAGTCACCTACAGACCACACTAGAGTCACCCACAGACCAGACTGGAGTCACACCCAGACCAGACTGGAGTCACCTACAGACCAGACTGGAGTCACTGACAGACCAGACTGGAGTCACCCACAGACCAGACTGGAGTCACCCCCAGACCAGACTGGAGTCACCTACAGACCAGACTGGAGTCACTGACAGACCAGATTGGAGTCACTGACAGACCAGACTGGAGTCACCCCCAGACCAGACTGGAGTCACCCCCAGACCAGACTGGAGTCACCTACAGACCAGACTGGAGTCACTGACAGACCAGACTGGAGTCACCCACAGACCAGACTGGAGTCACCTACAGACCAGACTGGAGTCACCCACAGTCCAGACTGGAGTCACCCACAGACCAGACTGGAGTCACCTACAGACCAGACTGGAGTCAACCACAGACCAGACTGGAGTCACCGACAGACCAGACTGGAGTCACCGACAGACCAGACTGGAGTCACCGACAGACCAGACTGGAGTCACCGACAGACCAGACTGGAGTCACCGACAGACGAGACAGGAGTCACCCACAGACCAGACTGGAGTCACCGAGAGACCAGACTGGAGTCACTGACAGACCAGACTGGAGTCACCCACAGACCAGACTGGAGTCACTGACAGACCAGACTGGAGTCACCCATAGACCAGACTGGAGTCACCCACAGACCAGACTGGAGTCACCCACAGACCAGACTGGAGTCACTGACAGACCAGCATGGAGTTACCCACAGACCAGACTGGAGTCACTGACAGACCAGACTGGAGTCGCCCACAGACCCGACTGGAGTCGCCCACAGACCAGACTGGAGTTACCCACAGACCCGACTGGAGTCACCCACAGACCAGACTGGAGTCACCCACAGACCAGACTGGAGTCACTGACAGACCAGACTGGAGTCACCCACAGATCAGACTGGAGTCACTGACAGACCAGACTGGAGTCACCACCAGACAAGACTGGAGTCACCCACAGACCTGACTGGAGTCACCGAGAGACCAGACTGGAGTCACCCACAGACCTGACTGGAGTCACCCACAGACCAGACTGGAGTCACCCACAGACCTGACTGGAGTCACCCACAGACCTGACTGGAGTCACTGACAGACCAGACTGGAGTAACCCCCAGACCTGACTGGAGTCACACACAGAACAGACTGGAGTCACCGACAGACCAGAATGGAGTCACCCACAGACCAGACTGGAGTCACTGACAGACTAGACTGGAGTCACCCACAGACAAGACTGGAATCACCCACAGACCAGACTGGAATCACCCACAGACCAGACTGGAGTCACCTAGAGACCAGACAGAGGACGCCGAGAGACCAGACTGGAGTCACCTACAGACCAGACTGGAGTCACCGACAGACCAGACTGGAGTCACTGACAGACCAGACTGGAGTCACTGACAGACGAGACAGGAGTCACCCACAGACCAGACTGGAGTCACCGAGAGACCAGACTGAAGTCACTGACAGACCAGACTGGAGTCACTGACAGACCAGACTGGAGTCGCCCACAGACCAGACTGGAGTCACCCACGGACCCGACTGGAGTCACTGACAGACCAGACTGGAGTCACCCACAGACCAGACTGGAGTCACCTACTGACCAGACTGGAGTCACCCACAGACCAGACTGGAGTCACCCACAGACCAGACTGGAGTCACCTACAGACCAGACTGGAGTCAGCCACAGACCAGACTGGAGTCACCGACAGACCAGACTGGAATCACCCACAGACCAGACTGGAGTCACCGACAGACCAGACTGGAGTCACTGACAGACCAGACTGGAGTCACTGACAGACGAGACAGGAGTCACCCACAGACCAGACTGGAGTCACCGAGAGACCAGACTGAAGTCACTGACAGACCAGACTGGAGTCACTGACAGACCAGACTGGAGTCGCCCACAGACCAGACTGGAGTCACCCACGGACCCGACTGGAGTCGCCCACAGACCAGACTGGAGTCACTCACAGACCAGACTGGCGTCACCCACAGACCAGACTGGAGTCACCGACAGACCAGACTGGCGTCACTGACAGACCAGACTGGCGTCACCCACAGACCAGACTGGAGTCACCGACAGACCAGACTGGAGTCACCCACAGACCAGACTGGAGTCACCCCCAGACCAGGCTGGAGTCACCCACAGACCAGGCTGGAGTCACTGACAGACGAGACTGGAGTCACTGACAGACCAGACTGGAGTCACCAACAGACCTGACTGGAGTCACTGACAGACCAGACTGGAGTAACCCCCAGACCAGACTGGATTCAACCACAGACCAGACTGGAGTCACCGACAGACCAGACTGGAGTCACCCACAGACCAGACTGGAGTCACTGACAGACTAGACTGGAGTCACTGACAGACTAGACTGGAGTCACCCACAGACAAGACTGGAATCACCCACAGACCAGACTGGAGTCACCTAGAGACCAGACAGGAGACGCCGAGAGACCAGACTGTAGTCACCTACAGACCAGACTGGAGTCACCCCCAGACCAGACTGGAGTCACCTACAGACCAGACTGGAGTCACTGACAGACCAGACTGGAGTCACCCACAGACCAGACTGGAGTCACCCCCAGACCAGACTGGAGTCACCCCCAGACCAGACTGGAGTCACCTACAGACCAGACTGGAGTCACTGACAGACCAGACTGGAGTCACCCACAGACCAGACTGGAGTCACCCACAGACCAGACTGGAGTCACCCACAGACCAGACTGGAGTCACTGACTGACCAGACTGGAGTCACCCACAGACCAGACTGGAGTCACCCCCAGACCAGACAGGAGTCACCCCCAGACCAGACTGGAGTCACCTACAGACCAGACTGGAGTCACTGACAGACCAGACTGGAGTCACTGACAGACCAGACTGGAGTCACCCCCAGACCAGACTGGAGTCACCCCCAGACCAGACTGGAGTCACCTACAGACCAGACTGGAGTCACTGACAGACCAGACTGGAGTCACCCACAGACCAGACTGGAGTCACCTACAGACCAGACTGGAGTCACCCACAGTCCAGACTGGAGTCACCCACAGACCAGACTGGAGTCACCTACAGACCAGACTGGAGTCAGCCACAAACCAGACTGGAGTCACCGACAGACCAGACTGGAGTCACCGACAGACCAGACTGGAGTCACCGACAGACCAGACTGGAGTCACCGACAGACCAGACTGGAGTCACCGACAGACGAGACAGGAGTCACCCACAGACCAGACTGGAGTCACCGAGAGACCAGACTGGAGTCACTGACAGACCAGACTGGAGTCACCCACAGACCAGACTGGAGTCACTGACAGACCAGACTGGATTCTGCCACAGACCAGACTGGAGTCACCCACAGACCAGACTGGAGTTACCCACAGACCCGACTGGAGTCGCCCACAGACCTGACTGGAGTCACCCACAGACCAGACTGGAGTCACCCACAGACCTGACTGGAGTCACCCACAGACCTGACTGGAGTCACTGACAGACCAGACTGGAGTAACCCCCAGACTAGACTGGAGTCACCCACAGAACAGACTGGAGTCACCGACAGACCAGACTGGAGTCACCCACAGACCAGACTGGAGTCACTGACAGACTAGACTGCAGTCACTGACAGACTAGACTGAAGTCACCCACAGACAAGACTGGAATCACCCACAGACCCGACTGGAGTCACCCACAGACCCGACTGGAGTCACCCACAGACCAGACTGGAGTCACTGACAGACCAGACTGGAGTCACCCACAGACCTGACTGGAGTCACCCACAGACCAGACAGGAGTCACTGACAGACCAGACTGGAGTCACCCCCAGACCAGACTGGAGTCACCTACAGACCAGACTGGAGTCACTGACAGACCAGACTGGAGTCACCGACAGACCAGACTGGAGTCACCCCCAGACCAGACTGGAGTCACCTACAGACCAGACTGGAGTCACCGACAGACCAGACTGGAGTCACCCACAGACCAGACTGGAGTCACTGACAGACTAGACTGGAGTCACTGACAGACTAGACTGGAGTCACCCACAGACAAGACTGGAATCACCCACAGACCAGACTGGAGTCACCTAGAGACCAGACAGAGGACGCCGAGAGACCAGACTGGAGTCACCTACAGACCAGACTAGAGTCACCCACAGACCAGACTGGAGTCACCCCCAGTCCAGACTGGAGTCACCTACAGACCAGACTGGAGTCACTGACAGACCAGACTGGAGTCACCCACAGAACTGACTGGAGTCACCCACAGACCTGACTGGAGTCACTGACAGACCAGACTGGAGTCACCCACACACCAGACTGGAGTCACCTACAGACCAGACTGGAGTCACCCACAGACCAGACTGGAGTCACCCACAGACCAGACTGGAGTCACCTACAGACCAGACTGGAGTCAGCCACAGACCAGACTGGAGTCACCGACAGACCAGACTGGAGTCACTGACAGACCAGACTGGAGTCACTGACAGACGAGACAGGAGTCACCCACAGACCAGACTGGAGTCACCGAGAGACCAGACTGGAGTCACTGACAGACCAGACTGGAGTCACCCACAGACCAAACTGGAGTCACCTACAGACCAGAATGGAGTTACCCACAGACCCGACTGGAGTCGCCCACAGACCAGACTGGAGTCACCTACAGACCAGACTGGAGTCACCGACAGACCAGACTGGAGTCACTGACAGACGAGACAGGAGTCACCCACAGACCAGACTGGAGTCACCGAGAGACCAGACTGGTGTCGCCGACAGACCAGACTGGAGTTACCGACAGACCCGACTGGAGTCGCCCACAGACCAGACTGGAGTCACCCACAGACCAGACTGGAGTCACCTACAGACCAGACTGGAGTCACCTACAGACCAGACTGGAGTCACCCACAGACCAGACTGGAGTCGCCCACAGACCAGACTGGAGTCACCTACAGACCAGAATGGAGTCACCCACAGACCCGACTGGAGTCGCCCACAGACCAGACTGGAGTCACCCACAGACCAGACTGGAGTCACCTACAGACCAGACTGGAGTCACCTACAGACCAGACTGGAGTCACCCCCAGACCCGACTGGAGTCGCCCACAGACCAGACTGGAGTCAGCCACAGACCAGACTGGAGTCACCTACAGACCAGAATGGAGTCACCCACAGACCCGACTGGAGTCACTGACAGACCAGACTGGAGTCAGCCACAGACCAGACTGGAGTCACCTACAGACCAGACTGGAGTCACCTACAGACCAGAATGGAGTCACCCACAGACCAGACTAGAGTCATCCACAGACCAGACTGGAGTCACCCACAGACCAGACTGGAGTCACCCACAGACCAGACTGGAGTCACCCACAGACCCGACTGGAGTCGCCCACAGACCAGACTAGAGTCACTGACAGACCAGACTGGAGTCATCCACAGACCAGACTGGAGTCACCCACAGACCAGACTAGAGTCATCCACAGACCAGACTGGAGTCACCCACAGACCAGACTGGAGTCACCCACAGACCAGACTGGAGTCACCCACAGACCCGACTGGAGTCACCCACAGACCAGACTGGAGTCGCCCACAGACCAGACTGGAGTCACTGACAGACCAGACTGGAGTCACCGACAGACCAGACTGGAGACACTGACAGACCAGACTGGAGTCACCCACAGACCAGACTGGAGTCACCCACAGACCAGGCTGGAGTCACCCACAGACCCGACTGGAGTCACCCCCAGACCAGACTGGAGTCACCCACAGAACAGACTGGAGTCACCGACAGACCAGACTGGAGTCACCCACAGACCAGACTGGAGTCACTGACAGACTAGACTGGAGTCACTGACAGACTAGACTGGAGGCACCCACAGACAAGACTGGAATCACCCACAGACCAGACTGGAATCACCCACAGACCAGACTGGAGTCACCTAGAGACCAGACAGGAGACGCCGAGAGACCAGACTGGAGTCACCTACAGACCAGACTAGAGTCACCCACAGACCAGACTGGAGTCACCCCCAGACCAGACTGGAGTCACCTCCAGACCAGACTGGAGTCACTGACAGACCAGACTGGAGTCACCCACAGACCAGACTGGAGTCACTGACAGACCCGACTGGAGTCACCCACAGACCAGGCTGGAGTCACTGACAGACCAGACTGGAGTCACCCACAGACCAGACTGGAGTCACCTACAGACCAGACTGGAGTCACCCACAGACCAGACTGGAGTCACCCACAGACCAGACTGGAGTCACCTACAGACCAGACATGAGTCAGCCACAGACCAGACTCGAGTCACTGACAGACCAGACTGGAGTCACCGACAGACCAGACTGGAGTCACCGACAGACCAGACTGGAGTCACTGACAGACCAGACTGGAGTCACTGACAGACCAGACTGGAGTCACTGACAGACGAGACAGGAGTCACCCACAGACCAGACTGGAGTCACCGAGAGACCAGACTGGAGTCACTGACAGACCAGACTGTAGTCACCCACAGACCAGACTGGTCACTGACAGACCAGACTGGAGTCACCCGCAGACCAGACTGGAGTCACCCACAGACCAGACTGGAGTCACCCCCAGGCCAGACTGGAGTCACTGACAGACCAGACTGGAGTCACCTACAGACCAGAATGGAGTTACCCACAGACCCGACTGGAGTCACTGACAGACCAGACTGGAGTCACCCACAGACCAGACTGGAGTCACTGACAGACCAGACTGGAGTCACCCACAGACCCGACTGGAGTCGCCCACAGACCAGACTGGAGTCACCCACAGACCAGACCGGAGTCACTGACAGACCAGACTGGCCTCACCCACAGACCAGACTGGAGTCACCGACAGACCAGACTGGAGTCACCCACAGACCGGTTTGGAGTCACCCACAGACCAGACTGGAGTCACCCACAGACCAGGCTGGAGTCACCCACAGACCCGACTGGAGTCACCCGCAGACCCGACTGGAGTCACCCACAGACCAGACTGGAGTCACCTACAGACCAGACTGGAGTCACCCACAGACCCGACTGGAGTCACCCACAGACCAGACTGGAGTCACCCACAGACCAGCCTGGAGTCACTGACAGACGAGACAGGTTTTTCTTCCCAAGTTCAGGATTTGACCTGTTGGCTTTTGTGACCATCCAACAGCTTCATGGTCACTTTTACTGATCCCAGCTTTTCCCCGGATGTTGGAAGTGAAATTCCCAAATCCCAAAGCGGGGATAAACAAGGGATTCTCTGGATTATTAAACCCAGACCTTCAGATCACTGATCCAGAAACAGATCCACTGAAACACCACAGCCCAAACCATGGTGAGTGTGAATGAGAGAAGAGGATTGCTCCCTTGTAGCAGCGTCAGTGTGGCTTCAATGTGAAGTGACTGGACTCAGTGACAGTGAAAGGGGAGGAGGTTAATGTATGGCAGTGTATCACAGTGTCTATACGGGTGGCACAGTGAGAGAGATGGGGGATCCCTCCATTCAAAAACCTGCCACAGGAAAGTGATTGAAACTGGAGCCTTTGGGCGATATCACCACCTTTACCTCATGCCCCGTGGATATAAATCAGATCCTGATTAAATAATCTGGGTGTGTGAATAACTTTCTGTGAAGATATTATTTGAATTGTGAATGAACAGAGAGGAACAGCGAGTGGATGAAGAACAATGAAAACTCCGTGTGGATTCACTCAACTTCCTGAAAAGTCCTGAAAACCCCCGAGTTTGACACCTGGTGTGTGGGAGACACCCGGACACAGACTGAGGAGTTAATAAAGCTCCTGGACGCTTGTCTGGGACATTTTATTTGGGGCTGGATCTCATACCCGCGGTTTATGACCTGGGGTGAAGCACTGTGATATGGAGCCACAGCGATAGAGAGCTTGACACAAACTCCCCCACCACAAATGACCGTGTGTATCAGAGTCTGTGTCCATGGATTCCACATTCATGTTTCCCAGAGTGGAATATCTGAACACCGACCCGGATTGTTGGAGGGAAATGTCGATTTCTGGGAAAATAAAGGACAAAAATGAGGTGATTCTGATTGTCGGTATTGTGCAGGAGCTGGTGTCTGCAGACAGGAAAACTGCAAAAATACTTCATTTATTCATACATTTGGAAAAGGGTTAGGATGGAATTCCAGATCAAAATACAGGAAACTGCTGCTCCAGGTTAAAACCCGGTTTATATTTACATTACCCTGAGATTATTACATATCGTGGACAAGTTCAGTGATTGTATGGGGTGAATGAGCAGACGGAGCACAGTGACTATCTTGACTACTGGGGGAGTGGAACCTTCGTGGAAGTGACTTCAGGTAAGTCAAACTTCTCAATTCCTTCCTTACCGAATATTTATTTTCTGTAATTTGTGTTATTAGTGAATTTAAGAATTCAAGTGCAATGTATGATTCACCTGAAATCAGTGAGATATTTGGAACAGTGCGATATTTAGATGATTCTATCTGAGAGAGGTGGATTTCTGTAGAGTCGAGAATAGGAATCTGATAAACTGGATTTACTCTCAAAGGTTAAGATTTAACTCCACAGAATTGATTCCCAGAATCTAATAAAGATTCAGGATCTGTTTAATATGTTCTGCTTGATTCAGATGATAGTTTTCAGGACACTTTATGTTGGGGCAGGTTTGGTGATTTTGGATTTCAGGAATTTTGCAGGCGTGTTAGGATTTTGTGAAAATCTGAAGAAAACGCATCATCCAATTGTGCTGTGATTGAACAGATAGTGTCACCGTTTAAAGTTTTATTTATTTCAGTTCTAACATTGCAGGAACAGTTTTTGGGTGTAAACGGGATACGTTCCATGTTTCACTTGACAGTTTAGTGATCCCGGTGGGAAAATGGTTCACACAGTGTGAGAATCCGGACGGACAGGCAACAGACGGCAGGTGGAATAAGATTGTGTATTATTGAGGCAGGATTTCATTAGCACTTTGACAATAACTGTTTAATTCTCTGTGATGCCGGAGCTCTCGATGGTGTTTAAATCATCTCTCGCCTCTGAGATCTCAGCTCAAACTGAACCCACACTCGAGGGTTGGGAACTGGAAGGGTTTCTGTGTGGTTGAATATTTTCCTGGGCATGACAGTAATGGATCTGTTCATTGTTAATTTACCGGTGCAGACTCGATGGGCCGAATGGTCTCCTTCTGCACTGTAAATTCTATGAACTCTCTATGATTTTTATGTTCGCTGTTTCAATGTTTATAATTTTTACATTCACAGATTGGACTGTGAAATTCATACAAATATATTAACTGAATAATTAAATGTCACCATGAGAGTGAGTCCAATAGGAGGGAATAAGATGTTTGCAGTGTGAGTGTAACAAGGTTTATTATTCAGGCTGATCGCTGCTTTTAACGGAGGCAAATTTAAGTTGGGTGTGTGGGAAATGAGATGATCCTTTTTCAGGTTCAGGTTTCTGGTCTATTCGAGGTAGAGTTTCAGTGACTTCTCCAAACCTGCCGGGTTAGGGGAGAGAGGGATTTGTGAAGGGAATTCGCTAAATATTTCTGGGAACAGTGAAATTCCCCCAGGTTCTATCGATAATTACTTTTCTGCATTGAATTGGTTTATTGCAACAATATCATTAATTAAATTAACAGAAAAGGACAATGATAATTACAATATGTTGCCCAGAGGAACTTTACCCAGATTCATTTTGGAAAAAGCACACAGCAAACTTTCATTGTACCGCGTCTCAGCACCTGGATTCCACGGTGCAGAAATACATCTCGGCTGGTGGCACAACATGGGTGGTATCATGTCGGCTGCCCGTCATACCCAGCACCTGATATTTAATTCAATTCACAGCTATGGAAGGGAATAACAGGCGCTGTGGACAAAGAGCAGGCCACCCGATCACCGCCCAATTTGTGCCACTGCCCGAGATGAACGTCGAGCCTGGAGTGTTTGATTCTAACACGGACTGTGCGATGGGAACATCACTGGGCACAAACACTGAGTGAGGGGTTTATTGAACTGGAATAAAATACCTCAGTCTATGCGGTCCCAATTCACCTTCCTCCTCAGCAGAAAGACTGAAAAGTGGACAAACATTTCCCGTGCCCAGTTGATTTTCAACATGATTTTTGCAGTGGTTATTGTTCACCATGTTGTCTGAATTTAGTTCCTTGGTTCCATATCCTTCATTCCTTCATTTCAACTCATCTGTTAATCTTTTTTAACGCCGTCTTTCCTTCTCCCTTTTTTTCCCTCTTTCCTTTGTTCTCATTTTTCTTACTTGGTCTTTCTCTCTCTCTCTCTCTCTCTGTGAATGGGTCAGTGTCAGTCTCTCTCTCTCTGTGAATGGGTCAGTGTCAGTCTCCCTCTCTGAGTGGGTCAGTCTCTCTCTCTCTCTGTGAATGGGTCAGTCTCTCTCTCTCTCTGTGAATGGGTCAGTCTCTCTCTCTCTGTGAATGGGTCAGTGTCAGTCTCTCTCTCTCTCTGTGAATGGGTCAGTGTCAGTCTCTCTCTCTCTCTGTGAATGGGTCAGTCTCTCGCTCTCTCTCTCTGTGAATGGGTCAGTGTCAGTCTCTCTCTGAGTGGGTCAGTCTCTCGCTCTCTCTCTGTGTGAATGGGTCAGTGTCAGTCTCTCTCTCTGAGTGGGTCAGTCTCTCTCTCTCTGAGTGGGTCAGTCTCTCTCTCGCTCTGT
Organism: Scyliorhinus torazame; assembly: GCF_047496885.1. Taxonomy (NCBI): domain Eukaryota; kingdom Metazoa; phylum Chordata; class Chondrichthyes; order Carcharhiniformes; family Scyliorhinidae; genus Scyliorhinus; species Scyliorhinus torazame. The sequence continues at coordinate 129,447,662 of NC_092711.1, read as the reverse complement.
GAATGGGTCAGTGTCAGTCTCTCTCTCTCTGTAAATGGGTCAGTATCAGTCTCTCTCTCTCTGTGAATGGGTCAGTGTCAGTCTCTCTCTGTGAATGGGTCAGTGTCAGTCTCTCTCTCTGAGTGGGTCAGTCTCTCTCTCTCTCTCTGAGTGGGTCAGTGTCAGTCTCTCTCTCTGTGTGAATGGGTCAGTCTCTCTCGCTCTCTCTCTGTGAATGGGTCAGTGTCAGTCTCTCTCTCTGTGTGAATGGGTCATTCTCTCTCTCTCTCTGTGAATGGGTCAGTCTCTCTCTCTCTCTCTCTCTCTGTGAATGGGTCAATATCAGTCTCTCTCTCTGTAAATGGGTCAGTGTCAGTCTCTCTCTCTCTGTAAATGGGTCAGTCTCTCTCTCTCTGTAAATGGGTCAGTGTCAGTCTCTCTCTCTCTGTAAATGGGTCAGTCTCTCTCTCTCTCTGTGAATGGGTCAGTCTCTCTCTCTCTCTCTCTCTGTGAATGGGTCAGTGTCAGTCTCGCTCTCTCTGTAAATGGGTCAGTATCAGTCTCTCTCTCTCTGTGAATGGGTCAGTGTCAGTCTCTCGCTCTCTCTGTCTGTGAATGGGTCGGTGTCAGTCTCTCTCTCTGAGTGGGTCAGTCTCTCTCTCACTCTCTGTGAATGGGTCAGTGTCAGTCTCTCTCTCTCTGTGAATGGGCCAGTGTCAGTCGCTCTCTCTGAGTGGGTCAGCCCTCGCTCTCTCTCTGTGTGAATGGGTCAGTGTCAGTCTCTCTCTCTGAGTGGGTCAGTCTCTCTCTCTCTGTGAATGGGTCAGTGTCAGTCTCTCGCTCTCTCTGTCTGTGAATGGGTCGGTGTCAGTCTCTCTCTCTGAGTGGGTCAGTCTCTCTCTCACTCTCTGTGAATGGGTCAGTGTCAGTCTCTCTCTCTCTGTGAATGGGCCAGTGTCAGTCGCTCTCTCTGAGTGGGTCAGCCCTCGCTCTCTCTCTGTGTGAATGGGTCAGTGTCAGTCTCTCTCTCTGAGTGGGTCAGTCTCTCTCTCTCTGTGAATGGGTCAGTGTCAGTCTCTCTCTCTCTGTGAATGGGTCAGTGTCAGTCTCTCTCTCTGTGAAGGGGTCAGTGTCAGTCTCTCTCTCTGTGAATGGGTCAGTCTCTCGCTCTCTCTCTGTGAATGGGTCAGTGTCAGTCTCTCTCACTCTCTCTCTCTGTGAATGGGTCAGTGTCAGTCGCTCTCTCTCTGTGAATGGGCCAGTGTCAGTCTCTCTCTCTCTCTCTCGTGAATGGGTCAGTGTCAGTCTCTCTCTTTCTGTGAATGGGTCAGTGTCAGTCTCTCTCTCTGTGAATGGGTCTGTCTCTCTCTCTCTCTCTCTGTGAATGGGTCAGTGTCAGTCTCTCTCTCTGAGTGGGTCAGTCTCTCTCTCTCTCTCTGAGTGGGTCAGTCTCTCTCGCTCTCTCTCGTGAATGGGTCAGTGTCAGTCTCTCTCTTTCTGTGAATGGGTCAGTGTCAGTCTCTCTCTCTGTGAATGGGTCTGTCTCTCTCTCTCTCTCTCTGTGAATGGGTCAGTGTCAGTCTCTCTCTCTGAGTGGGTCAGTCTCTCTCTCTCTCTCTGAGTGGGTCAGTCTCTCTCGCTCTCTCTCTGTGAATGGGTCAGTGTCAGTCTCTCTCTCTGTGTGAATGGGTCAGTCTCTCTCTCTCTCTGTGAATGGGTCTGTCTCTCTCTCTCTCTCTCTGTGAATGGGTCAATATCAGTCTCTCTCTCTGTAAATGGGTCAGTGTCAGTCTCTCTCTCTCTGTAAATGGGTCAGTCTCTCTCTCTCTGTAAATGGGTCAGTGTCAGTCTCTCTCTCTCTGTAAATGGGTCAGTCTCTCTCTCTCTCTGTGAATGGGTCAGTCTCTCTCTCTCTCTCTCTCTGTGAATGGGTCAGTGTCAGTCTCTCTCTCTGAGTGGGTCAGTCTCTCTCTCTCTCTCTCTGAGTGGGTCAGTCTCTCTCGCTCTCTCTCTGTGAATGGGTCAGTGTCAGTCTCTCTCTCTCTGTAAATGGGTCAGTCTCTCTCTCTCTCTGTGAATGGGTCAGTCTCTCTCTCTCTCTCTCTGTGAATGGGTCAGTGTCAGTCTCTCTCTCTGAGTGGGTCAGTCTCTCTCTCTCTCTCTGAGTGGGTCAGTCTCTCTCGCTCTCTCTCTGTGAATGGGTCAGTGTCAGTCTCTCTCTCTCTGTGAATGGGTCAGTGTCAGTCGCTCTCTCTGAGTGGGTCAGTCTCTCTCTCTCTGTGAATGGGTCAGTGTCAGTCTCTCTCTCTCTGTGAATGGGTCAGTGTCAGTCTCTCTCTCTCTGTGAAGGGGTCAGTGTCAGTCTCTCTCTCTGTGAATGGGTCAGTCTCTCGCTCTCTCTCTGTGAATGGGTCAGTGTCAGTCTCTCTCACTCTCTCTCTCTGTGAATGGGTCAGTGTCAGTCGCTCTCTCTCTGTGAATGGGTCAGTGTCAGTCTCTCTCTCTGAGTGGGTCAGTCTCTCGCTCTCTCTCTCTCTCTGTGAATGGGTCAGTGTCAGTCTCTCTCTCTCTGTAAATGGGTCAGTCTCTCTCTCTCTCTCTCTGTGAATGGGTCAGTGTCAGTCTCTCTCTCTCTCTCTGAGTGGGTCAGTCTCTCTCTCTCTCTCTCTCTCTCTCTCTCTGTGAGTGTGTCAGTCTCTCTCTCGCTCTCTGAATGGGTCAGTCTCTCTCTCTCTCTCTCTCTCTCTCTCTCTGTGAGTGTGTCAGTCTATCTCTCTCTCTCTCTGTGAATGGGTCAGTGTCAGTCTCTCTCTCTCTCTCTGAGTGGGTCAGTCTCTCTCTCTCTCTCTCTCTCTCTGTGAGTGTGTCAGTCTCTCTCTCGCTCTCTGAATGGGTCAGTCTCTCGCTCTCTCTCTCTCTCTGTGAATGGGTCAGTGTCAGTCTCTCTCTCTCTGTAAATGGGTCAGTCTCTCTCTCTCTCTGTGAATGGGTCAGTCTCTCTCTCTCTCTCTCTGTGAATGGGTCAGTGTCAGTCTCTCTCTCTCTCTCTGAGTGGGTCAGTCTCTCTCTCTCTCTCTCTCTCTCTGTGAGTGTGTCAGTCTCTCTCTCTCTCTCTGAGTGGGTCAGTCTCTCTCTCTCTCTCTCTCTCTCTCTCTCTGTGAGTGTGTCAGTCTCTCTCTCGCTCTCTGAATGGGTCAGTCTCTCTCTCTCTCTCTCTCTGTGAATGGGTCAGTGTCAGTCTCTCGCTCTCTCTCTCTGTGAATGGGCCAGTGTCAGTCTCTCGCTCTCTCTCTCTGTGAATGGGTCAGTGTCAGTCTCTCTCTCTGTGAATGGGTCAGTGTCAGTCTCTCTCTCTGAGTGGGTCAGTCTCTCTCTCTCTCTGTGAATGGGCCAGTGTCAGTCTCTCTCTCTGAGTGGGTCAGTCTCTCTCTCTCTCTGTGAATGGGTCAGTGTCAGTCTCACTCTCGAGTGGGTCAGTCTCTCTCACTCTCTGTGAATGGGTCAGTGTCAGTCTTTCTCTCTCTGTGAATGGGTCAGTGTCAGTCTCTCTCTCTCTCTCTGTGAATGGGTCAGTGTCAGTCTCTCTATCTGTGAATGGGTCAGTGTCAGTCTCTCTCTCTCTCTCTCTGTGAATGGGTCAGTCTCTCTCTCTCTCTCTGTGTGACTGGGTCAGTGTCAGTCTCTCTCTGTGTGAATGGGTCGTGTCAGTCTCTCTCTCTGTGTGAATGGGTCAGTGTCAGTCTCTCTCTCTGAGTGGGTCAGTCTCTCTCTCTCTCTCACTCTCTGTGAATGGGTCAGTGTCAGTCTCTCTCTCTCTCTCTCTCTGTGAATGGGTCAGTGTCAGTCTCTCTCTCTGTGAATGGGTCAGTGTCAGTCTCTCTCTCCCTCTCTGAGTGGGCCAGTCTCTCTCTCTCTCACTCTGTGAATGGGTCAGTGTCAGTCTCTCTCTCTGTGAACGGGTCAGTGTCAGTCTCTCTCTCTCTCTCTCTCTCTGTGACTGGGTCAGTGTCAGTCTCTCTCTCTCTCTCTCTCTCTGTGAATGGGTCAGTGTCAGTCTCTCTCTCTGTGAACGGGTCAGTGTCAGTCTCTCTCTCTCTCTCTCTCTCTGTGACTGGGTCAGTGTCAGTCTCTCTCTCTCTGTAAATGGGTCAGTGTCAGTCTCTCTCTCTCTCTCTCTCTCTGTGAATGGGTCAGCGTCAGTCTCTCTCTCTGAGTGGGTCAGTCTCTCTCTCTCTCTCACTCTCTGTGAATGGGTCAGTGTCAGTCTCTCTCTCTCTGTGAATGGGTCAGTGTCAGTCGCTCTCTCTGAGTGGGTCAGTCTCTCTCTCTCTCTCACTCTCTGTGAATGGGTCAGTGTCAGTCTCTCTCTCTCTGTAAATGGGTCAGTGTCAGTCTCTCTCTCTCTCTCTCTCTCTGTGAATGGGTCAGCGTCAGTCTCTCTCTCTGAGTGGGTCAGTCTCTCTCTCTCTCTCACTCTCTGTGAATGGGTCAGTGTCAGTCTCTCTCTCTCTGTGAATGGGTCAGTGTCAGTCGCTCTCTCTGAGTGGGTCAGTCTCTCTCTCTCTCTCACTCTCTGTGAATGGGTCAGTGTCAGTCTCTCTCTCTCTGTGAACGGGTCAGTGTCAGTCTCTCTCTCTCTCTCTCTCTCTGTGACTGGGTCAGTGTCAGTCTCTCTCTCTCTGTAAATGGGTCAGTGTCAGTCTCTCTCTCTCTCTCTCTCTCTGTGAATGGGTCAGCGTCAGTCTCTCTCTCTGAGTGGGTCAGTCTCTCTCTCTCTCTCACTCTCTGTGAGTGGGTCAGTCTCTCTCTCTCGCTCTTTGTCTCTCCCGCTGCTCCACAAGACGAAGAATACAGTCCTCACATCTATAAATTGAGATAAAGCTTGAGCAGTTCTGGAAAGATGTTGAAAGGATCAGTTCATTGTGAGCAGTGAATAGGATGTTGGTGCTGTGCTGCCCTGTACTGTGTGAGGCCAATTCCAGTCCAATGCTCGAGCCTCAGTCTGCATTGGGCAGATATTTAAAATACCCCGGGATTAATCGTTTCGGGTTGAATGGGGTTTAAATGGTTTCTTCGGGGTGGGGGGGAAAAGAGATTTTTAAATTTCTGAGTGACATTGAGAGGATACAAGGGGAGAAATATAGTGTGCTGGACTGAGAATTGGTTAACAGACAGGAAGCAGAGTGGGAATAATCGGATCATTCCCGTACTGGCCTCACCGAACAGGTGCCGGAATGTGGCAACTAGGGGCTTTTTGCAGTAACTTCATTGAAGCCTACTTGTGACAAGAAGTGATTATTATTATTCTCCGGATAGCAGGCTCTGATTGGTGGGGTAACGCAGGGATCTGTGCTGGGGTCACTGCTTTTCACAAACTACATCAATGATTTGGGTGTGGGGTGGGGACAAAGTGTCATTTTCCACATTTGCCGATGACACCAAACTGGGGGGAACATAAGTTGTGAGGAGGATGGAAGGAGCTTCCAGAGGACAGGGACAGGCTGAGTGAGTGGCTGCAACGTGGCAGTTGTGAATAAGGAGGAAGTTAGTCACTTTGGTAGGAAAAGCAGAAAGGCAGATGGAAGAGGTTGGGACGTTCAGGTGCCCAAAGGGACCTGGATGTCCTTGTTCATGAGTCACTAAAGGTTAGCATGCAGGGGCAGCAAGCAATGAGGAGGGTAAATGGTATGTTGGCCTTCATAGTGAGGGCATTTGAGTACAAGAGTAAGGATGTTTTGATGCAGTTGTCGAGAGCCTGGTGAGATTTCACCTGAACACTGTGTACAGTTTGGTCTCCTTATCTAAGGAGGGATATACTTCCCAGAGAAGGAGTGAAAACGTGGAGCAGACTAATCCCTGGAATGGTGGGATTGTTTTATGAGGTGAGATTGAGGAGACCGGGTCTGTATTCCAGCGGATTTTGAGGAATGACAGGCTGGGAAAAACACGTGGCTGGGAGGCCGGAGAATCCCGCCCATGATGTTTCCCCCAACCGGTGAGACTAAAACAAGGGAACATCATTTCAGGGAAAGACTGGGATAAGGGGGGATTTCTTCACTCAGAGTGGGGTGAAGCTTTGGAAATTTCGACCCCAGAAGGTTGCGGAAGCTCTTTGAAAAAGTTCAAACAGAAATTGATAGATTTCTGGAGACCAATGACATGGATTATCATAGAATGTACAGTGCAGAAGGAGGCCATTCGGCCCATTGAGTCTGCACCAGCTCCTGGAAAGAGCACCCTACCCAAGCCCACACCTCCACCCTTTCCCCATAACCCAGTAACCCCATTCAACCAACATTAAGGGCAATTTTGGACACGATGGGCAATTTAGCATGGCCAATCCACCTAACCCGCACATCTTTGGACTGTGGGAGGAAACCGGAGCACCGGAAGGAAACCCACGCACACACGGGGAGAACGTGCAAACTCCGCAAAGACAGTGACCCAGCCGGGAATCGAACCTGGGACCCTGGAGCTGTAAAGCAATTGTGCTAACCACTATGCTGCCATGAAGGAAATGTCGATAATCCGGGAAAGTGGCATTGAGGTAGATGGTCAACAATGATCTAATTGAATGGTGGAGCACGCTCGATGGAATAAATGGCCTGCTTTTGTTCCTAAGGGGGAAAATTAAAAGCAGGATTATTTCACACATCACAGACCAATCAACCTGAGGGCACTGGGGGGGAATCTTTCGAACATTATCCATGTAAGACGTGTTGAAGCATCATTGAAGCAGTAATTCCTGTATTCTGGAATATGCTGCCTGAAATGGTGGAAGGAGCAGATTCCATGGGGACATTCAGAAAGGGAATTGGAGAGATAACGAATGGAACATCTGAATATACCTTTCCTTCCTGCTTTCTCTCCATTGAAAAGAGAGTTCTTCCCCCTCCTTCAACAGGATACATGAAAACCACTGCCAAAGAGGGCAGCAATCAATCACTTTAGAAGGAATTGGATGCCCATTTGAGGGAAATACATTCACAGGGATAGAGTGGGGAGCTGGGGCAGATTGGATTGTTCTGCAGAGGGCTGGCATGGGCTTGATGGGCTGAATGATCTCTTTCTGTGATGCCAAGAATCTTGAACTCTCAAACATTTCAGAAAACTTGGAAAAGAGCAATGGAGTGAGATTAATAGGTTAGTTCATGAGAAGAGAAAGCACGGGGAAAATAGGTTGAATAATCTTCTTCAGAGCTGTATCACTGATGGCGATGTAATTAGCTTTACGCAGGATGGTAAATCGGCAGCTAGTTCCACAATCTATCAGAGTTAATTTTCCATCAGTTTGGAAAGCTCCCTCTACACTGTCCCCATCAAACACTCCCAGGACAGGGACAGCACGGGGTTAGATTCAGAGTAAAGCTCCCTCTACACTGTCTCCATCAAACACTCCCAGGACAGGTACAGCACGGGGTTAGATACAGAGTAAAGCTCCCTCTACACTGTCCCCATCAAACACTCCCAGGACAGGAACAGCACGGGGTTAGATACAGAGTAAAGCTCCCTCTGCACTGTCCTCATCAAACACTTCCAGGACAGGTACAGCATGGGGTTAGATACAGAGTAAAGCTCCCTCTACACTGTCCACATCAAACACTCCCAGGACAGGTACAGCACGGGGTTAGATACAGAGTAACGCTCCCTCTACACTGTCCCCATCAAACACTCCCAGGACATGGACAGCACGGGGTGAGATACAGAGTAAAGCTCCCTCTGCACTGTCCTCATCAAACACTCCCAGGACAGGTACAGCACGGGGTTAGATACAGAGTAAAGCTCCCTCTCCACTGTCCTCATCAAACACTCCCAGGACAGGGACAGCACGGGGTTAGATACAGAGTAAAGCTCCCTCTGCACTGTCCTCATCAAACACTCCCAGGACAGGTACAGCACGGGGTTAGATACAGAGCAAAGCTCCCTCTACACTGTCCCCATCAAACACTCCCAGGACAGGTACAGCGCGGGGTTAGATACAGAGTGAAGCTCCCTCTCCACTGTCCCCATCAAACACTCCCAGGACAGGTACAGCACGGGGTTAGATACAGAGTAAAGCTCCCTCTACACTGTCCCCATCAAACACTCCCAGGACAGGTACAGCACGGGGTTAGATACAGAGTAAAGCTCCCTCTACACTGTCCCCATCAAACACTCCCAGGACAGGTACAGCACGGGGTTAGATACAGAATAAAGCTCCCTCTACACTGTCCCCATCAAACACTCCCAGGACAGGTACAGCACGGGGTTAGATACAGAATAAAGCCCCCTCTACACTGTCCCCATCAAACACTCCCAGGACAGGAACAGCACGGGGTTAGATAGGTCCGGATTTTGCTTCTGCACAGAATTGCTTCAGATTTCTGTTATTTTATCGGGCTTTACTTTTCAAATGAAATGCTAACTTTTCGCTCTGCTGCCGAGGAGTTGCTGTGTGAATTCCAAGTCACACTTTTCTCCCCAGATGGGTGAGCTTTCAAACCTGCCTTTGTTATATTAACTGACATTGATGGTCATGAATTAAAAGTGATTGTGAAAGGAAGAAGCTGCACTGAGGACCTGTCATGTGCTCGGGCTGTCCCTGGGCACTTTACACCATGTTAAGCACAATGGAAGTGACGTCTCTGTAACAGAGGAAATGTTTATGCCAGTTTATGCAGAGCAGGATCCCATAAACAACAACAGGATACTGAACAGATAATCTGTTTTCAGTGATGTTGGTTGAAGGATAAACACTGGCCATGACTACAAAGGGTAACTTCAATGTCTCATCGGAAAGGCAGCAACTCCACCAGTGCAGCACTCCCTCAGTCATACACGAGGTGTCAGCCTCGACTGAGTAATCAGAAAGGCAGCATCTCCACCAGTGCAGCACTCCCTCAGTAATACACTCGGTGTCAGCCTAGACTGAGTAATCAGAAAGGCAGCATCTCCACCAGTGCAGCACTCCCTCAGTAATACACTCGGTGTCAGCCTAGACTGAGTAATCGGAAAGGCAGCACCTCCACCAGTGCAGCACTCCCTCAGTCATACACGAGGTGTCAGCCTAGACTGAGTAATCGGAAAGGCAGCACCTCCACCAGTGCAGCACTCCCTCAGTAATACACTCGGTGTCAGCCTAGACTGAGTAATCGGAAAGGCAGCACCTCCACCAGTGCAGCACTCCCTCAGTAATACACTCGGTGTCAGCCTAGACTGAGTAATCGGAAAGGCAGCAACTCCACCAGTGCAGCACTCCCTCAGTAATACACTCGGTGTCAGCCTAGACTGAGTAATCGGAAAGACAGCACCTCCCCCAGTGCAGCACTCCCTCAGTAATACACTCGGTGTCAGCCTAGACTGAGTAATCGGAAAGGCAGCACCTCCACCAGTGCAGCACTCCCTCAGTAATACACACGGTGTCAGCCTAGACTGAGTAATCGGAAAGGCAGCACCTCCACCAGTGCAGCACTCCCTCAGTAATACACTCGGTGTCAGCCTAGACTGAGTAATCAGAAAGGCAGCACCTCCACCAGTGCAGCACTCCCTCAGTAATACACTCGGTGTCAGCCTAGACTGAGTAATCGGAAAGGCAGCAACTCCACCAGTGCAGCACTCCCTCAGTAATACACTTGGTGTCAGCCTAGACTGAGTAATCGGAAAGGCAGCACCTCCACCAGTGCAGCACTCCCTCAGTAATACACTCGGTGTCAGCCTAGACTGAGTAATCAGAAAGGCAGCACCTCCACCAGTGCAGCACTCCCTCAGTAATACACGAGGTGTCAGCCTAGACTGAGTAATCGGAAAGGCAGCAACTCCACCAGTGCAGCACTCCCTGAGTAATACACTCGGTGTCAGCCTAGACTGAGTAATCGGAAAGAAGGGATAAGAAAGAGACAATTTCTCTGTCCTGCCCTCAGTTCTAACTCCCTGTGAATCAGGCGCATTAACTGACTTGAGCCAAATTTCCTGTCAAACCATCAAAATGGATAACGATGAAAAGGAGGTTTAACAATGCAGCTGTCTAATATTGACTGTTTTGTACATCACCTCCGTTGCTATTTACAAGTTTTCTGTCTTCTATTTGAGAAGAAGATTTGAACATTTATTTTTCTTCAGGTGGTGTGGGCATCACTGTCAAGGACAGCATTTGTTGTCCGTCCCGAATTGTATATCTCTCCTCCTTGAACAAACCTTCATGTAAAGTAAATGTTCAATTTTTTGCTATTCCTTTGACTGCGATTGTTGGATTTCCACTTGTGCTTTTAGTGGTAAATCTGCTCATCTGAAGACAGTCTGCCTGCCGTGTAGGACTCTGACACTGGAGTCATACTGTGCTGGACGTTACAGTCCATTGGGTGTAACACTGGAGTCATACTGTGCTGGACGTTACAGTCCATTGGGTGTAACACTGGTCTCACACCATGCTGGACATTACAGTCCATTGGGTGTAACACTGGTCTCACACTGTGCTGGAGATTACAATCCATTGGGTGTAACACTGGTCTCACACTGTGCTGGACGTTACAGTCCATTGGGTGTAACACTGGTCTCACACCGTGCTGGACGTTACAGTCCATTGGGTGTAACACTGGTCTCACACCGTGCTGGACGTTACAGTCCATTGGGTGAAACACTGGTGTCACACCGTGCTGGATATTTGGGCAGCACGGTAGCATTGTGGATAGCACAATTGCTTCACAGCTCCAGGGCACAATTGCTTCACAGCTCCAGGGTCCCAGGTTCGATTCCCGGCTTGGGGCACTGTCTGTGCAGAGTCTGCACGTTCTTCCCGTGTGTGCGAGGCTTTCCTCCGGGTGCTCCAGTTTCCTCCCACAGTCCAAAAGATGTGCAGGTTAGGTGGATTGGCCATGATAAATTGCCCTTAGTGTCCCAAATTGCCCTTAGTGTTGGGTGGTGTTACTGGGTTATGGGGATAGAGTGGTAGTGTGGGCTTGGGTAGGGTGCTCTTTCCAAGAGCCGGTGCAGACTCGATGGGCCGAATATCCTCCTTCTGCACTGTAAATTCTATGAAATTTATGAAATTACAGTCCATTGGGTGTCACACTGATCTCACACCTTGCTGGATATTACAGTCCATTGGGTGTAACACTGGTTTCACACTGTGCTGGACATTACAGTCCATTGGGTACAACACTGGTTTCACACCTTGTTGTAGATTACAGTCCATTGGGTGTAACACTGATCTCACACCTTGCTGGACATTACAGTCCATTTGGTGTAACACTGGTCTCACACCTTGCTGGAGATTACAGTCCATTGGGGTTAACACTGGTCTCACACCGTGCTGGAGATTACAGTCCATTGGGTGAAACACTGGTCTCACACCTTGCTGGAGATCACAGTCCATTGGGTGAAACACTGGTCTCACACCTTGCTGGAGATTACAGTCCATTGAGTGTAACACTGGTCTCACACCGTGCTGGACATTACAGTCCATTGGGTGTAACACTGGTTTCACACCTTGTTGTAGATTACAGTCCATTGGGTGTAACACTGGTCTCACACCGTGCTGGAGATTACATTCCATTGCGTGAAGCACTGGTCTCATATCGTGCTGGACATTACAGTCCATTGAGTGTAACACTGGTCTCACACCGTGCTGGACATTACAGTCCATTGGGTGAAATACTGGTCTCACACTGTGCTGGACATTACAGTCCATTGGGTGTAACACTGGTCTCACACCGTGCTGGACATTACAGTCCATTGGGTGTAACACTGGTCCCACACCTTGCTGGATATTACAGTCCAGTGGGTGTAACACTGGTCTCACACCTTGCTGGACATTACAGTTCATTGGGTGAAATACTGGTCTCACACCGTGCTGGACATTACAGTCCATTGGGTGAAACAGTGGTCTCACACCGTGCTGGACATTACAGTCCATTGGGTGAAACACTGGTCTCACACCGTGCTGGACATTACAGTCCATTGGGTGTAACACTGGTCTCACACCATGCTGGACATTACAGTCCAGTGGGTGTAACACTGGTCTCACACCTTGCTGGACATTACAGTTCATTGGGTGAAATACTGGTCTCACACCGTGCTGGACATTACAGTCCATTGGGTGAAACACTGGTCTCACACCGTGCTGGACATTACAGTCCATTGGGTGTAACACTGGTCTCACACCATGCTGGACATTACAGTCCAGTGGGTGTAACACTGGTCTCACACCTTGCTGGACATTACAGTTCATTGGGTGAAATACTGGTCTCACACCGTGCTGGACATTACAGTCCATTGGGTGAAACACTGGTCTCACACCGTGCTGGACATTACAGTCCATTGGGTGTAACACTGGTCTCACACCATGCTGGACATTACAGTCCAGTGGGTGTAACACTGGTCTCACACCTTGCTGGACATTACAGTTCATTGGGTGAAACACTGGTCTCACACCGTGCTGGACATTACAGTCCATTGGGTGAAATACTGGTCTCACACCTTGCTGGAGATTACAGTTCATTGAAGCCACTGAGATTAATGTTGAGATGGGTGTAAGACTGACGTCTCACACAGTCCATCAGAGTCACTGCCCAGTGAGTCAGTTTAAAGTTACCCAGTGCTGACCTCTGCACTGCCCTCCTTTTTCCACCTTGAATTGTAATTGGTTTTGGAAAGAGCTGGTTTCAGACATTAAAGAAGCTCTTCAGTTGCACCCAACACTCTGAGTGAAACGTGTAAGATCCTGAGGGGACTCGACACTCAAAGGATGTTTCCCCTTCTTGGCGAGACTAGAACTAGGGACACATTTAAAAATAAGGAGTCTCTCATTGAGGATGGAAATGAGGACAAATTCTTTCTCCCAGTCATTGGTCTTTAGAATAGTGGAATTCACTGCAGGGGCGGCAGGGACATTGAATATTTTCAAGGCTGACTTGGAGATTCTTGATGAACAAGGGAGTCAAAGATCTTAGGGAGTAGACAGGAGAGTAAAGTGAGGCCACAAACAGATAGCTCTGATCAAACGACAGAGCAAGCTCGAAGGTGCGACTGGCCTACTCCTGCTACATGTTGTTTGTATTTATTTACTGTGCTTATCAGTGTGTGATTGTTTACATTTCAGTTGCCCAGGCTGCCCCATCGGTCTACATCTCCAACCCTTCTTGTGACATGAATGCGAACCAAGATGAGATCAGCCTCGTCTGCCTGGTCAAGGGCTTTCAACCCAAGAGCATCACTCAGACCTGGTCCAGTAACAACAGGGTCATTACGACTGGAATCAAGAAGTTTCCCGCAGTCCAGGGAAAAGATATGAACTACACGATGAGCAGTGTGCTCCAAGTCCCTGCGTCGGATTGGAATGCCAATAGTGTCTACCACTGCAAAGCGGGCTACAAGTCAGACGAAATGGTGGAAGCTAAAATCAGAAAACCTAAAGGTGAGTACAAGATATTATTTCCCATTTAAAACTGCATTGGTGTATGAATCACAAAAGGTTAGTCTGCAGGTACAGAGGGATCTGGGTGTCCCAGTACATGGATCAGGGAAAGGTTAGTCTGCGGTACAGAGGGATCTGGGTGTCCCGGGACATGAATCAGGCAAAGGTTAGTCTGCAGGTACAGAGGGACCTGGGTGTCCTGGGACATGAATCAGGGAAAGGTTAGTCTGCAGCACAGAGGGATCTGGGTGTCCCGGGACATGAATCAGGGAAAGTTAGTCTGCGGTACAGAGGGATCTGGGTGGCCCGGGACATGAATCAGGGAACGTTAGTCTGCAGCACAGAGGGATCTGGGTGTCCAGGGACATGAATCAGGGAAAGGTTAGTCTGCGGTACAGAGGGATCTGGGTGGCCCGGGACATGAATCAGGGAACATTAGTCTGCAGCACTAGGGATCTGGGTGTCCCGGGACATGAATCAGGGAAAGGTTAGTCTGCAGGTACAGAGGGATCTGGGTGTCCCGGGACATGAATCAGGGAAAGGTTAGTCTGCGGTACAGAGGGATCTGGGTGGCCCGGGACATGAATCAGGGAACGTTAGTCTGCAGCACAGAGGGATCTGGGTGTCCAGGGACATGAATCAGGGAAAGGTTAGTCTGCGGTACAGAGGGATCTGCGTGGCCCGGGACATGAATCAGGGAACATTAGTCTGCAGCACTAGGGATCTGGGTGTCCCGGGACATGAATCAGGGAAAGGTTAGTCTGCAGGTACAGAGGGATCTGGGTGTCCCGGGACATGAATCAGGGAAAGTTAGTCTGCAGGTACAGAGGGATCTGGGTGTCCCGGTACATGAATCAGGGAAAGGTTAGTCTGCGGTACAGAGGGGTCTGGGTGTCCTGGGACATGAATCAGGGAAAGGTTAGTCTGCAGGTACAGAGGGATCTGGGTGTCCCAGGACATGAATCAGGGAAAGGTTAGTCTGCAGGTACAGAGGGATCTGGGTGTCCCAGGACATGAATCAGGGAAAGGTTAGTCTGCAGGTACAGAGGGATCTGGATGTCCCGGTACACGAATCAGGGAAAGGTTAGTCTGCAGGTACAGAGGGATCTGTGTGTCCCGGGACATGAATCAGGGAAAGTTAGTCTGCGGCACAGAGGGATCTGGGTGTCCCGGTACATGAATCAGGGAAAGTTAGTCTGTGGTACAGAGGGATCTGGGTGTCCCGGGACATGAATCAGGGAAAGGTTAGTCTGCGGTACAGAGGGATCTGGGTGTCCCGGTACACGAATCAGGGAAAGTTAGTCTGCGGGTATAGAGGGATCTAGGTGTCCCGGTACACGAATCAGGGAAAGGTTAGTCTGCGGGTACAGAGGGATCTGGGTGTCCCGGTACATGAATCAGGGAAAGGTTAGTCTGCGGGTACAGATGGATCTGGGTGTCCCGGTACATGAATCAGGGAAAGTTAGTCTGCGGGTACAGAGGGATCTGGGTGTCCCGGTACATGAATCAGGGAAAGGTTAGTCTGCGGGTACAGAGGGATCTAGGTGTCCCGGTACATGAATCAGGCAAAGGTTAGTCTGCGGTACAGAGGGATCTGGGTGTCCCGGTACATGAATCAGGGAAAGTTAGTCTGCGGCACAGAGGGATCTGTGTGTCCTGGGACATGAATCAGGGAAAGGTTAGTCTGCAGCACAGAGGGATCTGGGTGTCCCGGGACATGAATCAGGGAAAGGTTAGTCTGCGGTACAGAGGGATCTGGGTGGCCCGGGACATGAATCAGGGAAAGTTAGTCTGCAGCACAGGGGGATCTGGGTGTCCCGGGACATGAATCAGGGAAAGGTTAGTCTGCAGGTACAGAGGGATCTGGGTGTCCCGGGACATGAATCAGGGAAAGTTAGTCTGCAGGTACAGAGGGATCTGGGTGTCCCGGTACATGAATCAGGGAAAGGTTAGTCTGCGGTACAGAGGGATCTGGGTGTCCTGGGACATGAATCAGGGAAAGGTTAGTCTGCAGGTACAGAGGGATCTGGGTGTCCCAGGACATGAATCAGGGAAAGGTTAGTCTGCAGGTACAGAGGGATCTGGATGTCCCGGTACACGAATCAGGGAAAGGTTAGTCTGCAGGTACAGAGAGATCTGGGTGCCCCGGGACATGAATCAGGGAAAGTTAGTCTGCGGCACAGAGGGATCTGGGTGTCCCGGTACATGAATCAGGGAAAGTTAGTCTGTGGTACAGAGGTATCTGGGTGTCCCGGTACCTGAATCAGGGAAAGTTAGTCTGCGGGTACAGAGGGATCTGGGTGTCCCGGTACACGAATCAGGGAAAGTTAGTCTGCGGTATAGAGGGATCTGGGTGTCCCGGTACATGAATCAGGGAAAGTTAGTCTGCGAGTACAGAGGGATCTGGGTGTCCCGGGACATGAATCAGGGAAAGTTAGTCTGTGGTACAGAGGGATCTGGGTGTCCCGGTACCTGAATCAGGGAAAGTTAGTCTGCGGGTACAGAGGGATCTGGGTGTCCCGGTACACGAATCAGGGAAAGTTAGTCTGCGGTATAGAGGGATCTGGGTATCCCGGTACATGAATCAGGGAAAGTTAGTCTGCAGGTACAGAGGGATCTGGGTGTCCCGGGACATGAATCAGGGAACGTTAGTCTGCGGCACAGAGGGATCTGGGTGTCCCGGTACACGAATCAGGGAAAGTTAGTCTGCGGTATAGAGGGATCTGGGTGTCCCGGTACACGAATCAGGGAAAGTTAGTCTGCGAGTACAGAGGGATCTGGGTGTCCCGGGACATGAATCAGGGAAAGTTAGTCTGTGGTACAGAGGGATCTGGGTGTCCCGGTACCTGAATCAGGGAAAGTTAGTCTGCGGGTACAGAGGGATCTGGGTGTCCCGGTACACGAATCAGGGAAAGTTAGTCTGCGGTATAGAGGGATCTGGGTATCCCGGTACATGAATCAGGGAAAGTTAGTCTGCAGGTACAGAGGGATCTGGGTGTCCCGGGACATGAATCAGGGAACGTTAGTCTGCGGTATAGAGGGATCTGGGTGTCCCGGTACATGAATCAGGGAAAGTTAGTCTGCAGGTACAGAGGGATCTGGGTGTCCCTGTACACGAATCAGGGAAAGTTAGTCTGCCTTCTATTTAAGATGTGGATGAGAAGAAATCTTTTCTCACAGAGGGTCGTGAATCATTGAAACCGTCTTCCCCGGACTGGGGTGAAGGCAGGGTCGTTCATGATTATTATTAAGGCAGAGGTGGATAGATTCTTGACTAACTAGGGAGTTAAAGGTTATCACAGGGAGGCGGAATGTGGAGTTAAGGCTAAACTTGTCCCTGTGTGAAGAATTGCAAATTCTACCTGAAATCCCCAAAGTCTCAGCAACAACTTTATAAGGTGCTACCTGACTGTGTTAATGTCAGACTGGTTATTGGCACTGTGAGACTGTCAGGTATCAGCAGGAAAAAGCTGACCTTATGCAGCAAGTCACTCAGGAAGTAAAATGTTTGTAAAAATTTCGAACTGAAAGAGTCAGCAAATATTTCCGGAGAGGGGAAGGGAGAAGCCGGTGATGTACTAGCAATTACGACGAGACGAGAGTAGAGAGTAATCGAGGCTTTATTACACAGAGATGTGTGGCCTCCTGCAGCTGCTGCCGAAATGGCTGCAGCTCGGAGAGCACACACATTTATACTCCGCCTAGTGGGCGGAGCCAGCAGGCAGGGATCTACCCCCGTACCTGTAGTACAGGAGCCTTACCATATTACCTCTTATATGTGCACTATATACAACAGTGGTGACTACCACAGCCGGTCAAATAGACAGTGAAGGGCAGTGGCATCGTGACGGTCACTCTAGAAGTTGCAGGGTTTTCCTGAAACAAAACAATTGTGTAATCTGAAACATTGAAATGTCTTACAGCTCAAGCACCAAATGTCATCCTCCTTGTTCCATCCATGGAGGCTGTCTACAATCAAACTACTGTTGTCCTGGGCTGTATGATATCTGGATTTGCGCCCGACAGCATACAGGTTTCCTGGAAGAAAGGCCAAATGAACCAAATGGGTGTTGTTCTCCCTTCCCAGCAAAGCAGCGACGACACCTTTGCAACAGTCTCTTACCTGACAGTTCCCGTGGCGGATTGGAAGGAAGGAAATGACTATTCTTGTGGAGTGACCCACAAACCTTCGGGCTTCGATAACAGGATCCGCATGAGATACCGAGAGGGTAAGTGGTGTCTGAGAGAGGAAAAGAATAAACCATCAGTAATTTAGACTTAATGCAGTAAGACTCACCCTCAAATCATGAATCACTGTCACAAATATCGATCCTGTTGGGAGAGGTGAAATGTTTAGTATTTTGTGTTTCGACATTAAATTTAAGGGGAGTAATTTTAACCAAATGGCAGGGAAACTGTGGGAATTGGGTGCTCTCTGTTCACGCCCTTATCCAATGTCACTCTCTGTGACTAGAAATGAAAATGGGGCAGGATGTGAAATGGTCCCTCGATATGTCCCATCTGAGACCAACACATCCAATACCATCCAGTTCAAATCAGCTCCTAACGTTTCCTTTGCTCCCAAGTGCCGTTTTATGAAAGAAATCTTTCCAATTTCCCATTTGAAGGAATTGCCTGGATTTGCTTCACTGTGTCCCGAGCCTGCTCCAGAAATTAACCAATGAATCGCTGATCAATGTATTCCCTGCATTGTCTTGAATTGAGTCGCCACCCCCACCACGTCCCCTTCAAGCACAGCTCAATTTCCTCTGATTACTATTCTGGACAAGGTGAAGCAGCTTTTCATCATCCACGTGGTCCTAAAAGGACTGAGCAGGGTCTTGCGGCCTTGTGGTTCTCCCACCTTCCCAGCACAGGGGAGGGGAAGTGAAAATGTCTAACACTTAATCTGCATCTCTTCCAATTCCAGGTGGAACCACTTGCCCTCCTTGCTCTTGTTCTGGGTGTTTGCCGAAGCTTGTTTACCAGACTGACCTCAATGTGACCCTCAAAAATGGTGAAAAATTCCAATATAACTGTCACCAACAGATGTGTACAATAAAGTGATTGACTGTGAATGGAATTGGCTGTTGAATGTTATTACGAACCATCCAGGATGGTTCCGATTTAGCCCATGGTGTCTGTCAGAATGAAAGTGTCAGCACTGCGAAAATTACAGCCATGGTTTGGGTTCCCGCTCCCAACCCACTCCTAAACTAAACGGTCATTTTGTCGTGACCTGTTCCAGGTCAGATTGAATAGGGACCTGACCCCATCGCCTGACCATTGTCTCTCAAAGCTGACTCAGGCTGCCAAGAATTAGAAGCCTATTTGTCACCCAGAGAGAGAGACTGTGAGGTTAGGAGGTGGTGGGTTGGGTCTCGTTGATCCAGTAAAATGGTGCGATTGGCCCCTTCAATGATGCTGGTCCTGAGGCATGTTGCTGATTCAGGACACAAGGATTTCACTGATATCCTGTACAATCTGGTAGGTTTTGTATGAAGTTCTGGGTGGAGAAATCGAAACAGTTGCCTTCACTCCTGCAATCCTGGATGCTGATATCAGTCAGTGATCGGAGCGTAATGTTCACAGGAATCCAAGTCGGGGATGTGTTTTTTTTAATGTCCTCAGAAGGTGAAAACAATATTAAATGCTGCATGTCCACTAATATCATCATTTTACAAGGACAAGGGGAGATTTTTTTCCAACTCTGTCAGGTTTTATGACAGGAGACAAACTAGAAAAAGGGATTTATAAACATCTCAACTTACTCACTAATAGAATGAGCAATCCCAATCTGGGAGGGAATTGGTGAACGTTTTGTTCAAAACATAACATCTCAGCCTAATAACAGTCACGGTCCTGTCAGACAGACACCGTGTGCTGAACATCAGCTCAAATTGCAGCTGGAAGAGCTGATAGTTGACGGACAAAAAAGATTTTGATCCAGACACAAATATAGGAATCCTGGGCGGGATTCTGTGGGAATCGGCGGGGTGAGCAACTCCAGCGGGAAGGAGTGCCGTGAACTCCTGCGTCGAGGCCCCCCAAAGATGCGGAATCCTCCGCACCTTCAGGGGCTAGGCCGGCGCCAGGGTAGTTTGCGCCGGGCGGTGGGGAAGGGGCTTGGCGCCACGCCAACCGGCGCCGAAGGTCCTCCGCCGGCCGGCACATGCGCGGGAGCGCCAGCGTGTGCTGGCGTCATCCCAGCGTATGCACAGGGGGGTTCATGTCCACGTCGGCCATGGTGGAGGACCACAGCGGCCGACGCGGAAGAATAGAGTTCCCCCACGGCACAGGCCCACCCGCGGATCGGTGGGCCCCGATCGTGGGCTAGGCCACTGTGGGGGCACCTCCCGGGGCCCGATCCCCCCGTGCCCCCCCGAGAACCCCGGAGACCACCCGCGCAGCCAGGTCCCGCCAGTAAGTACCTACTCTAATTTAGCCGGCGGGACCGACCGAAAACGGACGGCCACTCGGCCCATCGCGGGCCAGAGAATCGCCGGGGGGGCACTGCCAGTGGCCGCTGACCGGCGCGGCGCGATTCCTGTCCCTGCCAAATCCCCGCCACCAGAGAATTCGGCAGCCGGCGGGGGCGGGATTCACGCCGCCCCCCGGCGATTCTCCGACCCGCGGGGGGGTGGGAGAATCCCGCCCCCTGTTTCTCACCAAGTGTTAATATTACATCTGGAGAGAACAATCAGTCTGGATCACAGCAGTTGTGATTCAGAAAATGAATGTGTGTGTTTTAATCGTGTACAGAACACACAGTGAGCTGTGGGATGTCCGAAGTGGCGACGTCCCTGGGAGACGAGTACAAATCAGAAAATGTGGACAATTCAATCACACGTTATCTTCCCAGGCCGGTAACTCTGGAATGAAACTAGAGGAAGTACATGTTGGGCAGAAATAATCCCCAATCTGCAGGAAGAGGGGACTTGTGTTACTTCCTCTGACTCATGGGGGGTGCTCTCCCAATGCAAACTAACCATCTTCTTCGACAGGGAATCAATGACAATTTGCATTGAGATAGCGCCTTTAATGTAGCAAAACATTCCAAAGTGTCTCACAGGAGGAAAACCAAAGTGAAACTGACGCTGAGCCCAAAGAAGGAGAGATTGTGACTGATGCGACCATCAATTCACACGAGACGATTAGTAGAAGTGAACAGTGGTTTTAATAAGCTAGATCTGTGCCTGCCTGCAACTGCCCTGTACTGAGTGCTGCTACAGGGGTTTATATACCACCCCCGAGGGGGCGGAGCCACAGGCGGAGCCCACAGGGGCATCAACACAATACAATACAATACAGTGGTGAATTGCAGAGGCAATACGTTCACCACAGTGACCAAAACCTTAGCCGAAGAGCAAGGTTTTAAGGAGAGTCTTTCATGAGGGGAGAGAGGTGGCAGGTCACTGAGATTTAGGCAGTGAGTTCCAGAGATTAGAGCCTAGGTGGCTGAAGGCATGGCCACCATTGCTGGGAGAGAGGGAGTGAAGGGTGGGCCAGAGAGCAGATTTGTGCAGTTTCTGGGCGGTTGTCGGACTGGAGAAGATGACACAGACAGGGAGAGGCCAGACCAATGGAACATTAGGATCAGGATTTTAACACTGAGGAGATCCAGGACTGTCTCCAATCAGAAAAAGAACAGCAAAGAATGATTTGCATTTAACTATCGTCTTTCATGACCACAGGACATCCCAGAGTGCTTCACAGCCAATGAAGTTCCTTTGAAGTGTAGTCACTATTGTAAAGTTGGAAACACAGCAGCCAATTTACACACAGCAAGATCCCATAAAAATCAACGTGACAATGGCCAGGTGACCTGTTTTTGTGGTGCTGAGTGAGGAATATATGTTGGCCAGGACGCTGGGACTGACGTACCTGATGTTCTATTCAGCCCACCTGAAACAGCAGTCAGGGTGTCATTTTCACTTCTCATCCAAAAGGCAGCATTTGTGACAGTGCAGCACTCCCTCAGTACTGCACAGGAGTGGCAGCTTTGAGTTCTGTGCACAAGTGGGACGTGGAGCCACAATGATTCGGAGGTAAGAGGCTAACAACTGAGCCGTGGTGGAATGAAATTGATTCAGTGTGCCCAACGTCAGCCATTATTCCACAGCCCCACACAGTGAAAAAGCATCTGTTTCACTGTTCCTTTTGCTCAGCACTTTGTATCTCTGTCTCCATCCATTGCACCTAAAAGCCACTCAGTCCCACAACTCATTTGCAGTCGTCACTGTGGGTCTATTGGCCACAGTAAGGGCAAACTGATTCAAAAGGGGGTTCCTGGTGGGTCTGGTGGGTTCCTGACGCTGTGATTATGTTTTCCTGGTCCAAACTTGCAAACTGAGAATTGCAATCTTTCAAACAAAGCTGGGATTTTCATATTGTCCATTTGTTACAAAATTTAGATGGAGCGCTGCACATTAGATTCGCTCCAGGTTATCGACGTTACTGTTTAAGGCAACTTCTCTTCCTTATGTTTCATGGTTTACATTTAATAGCAAGACCTTACCTGAAGCTTGCTGATCCCAAATATTGCCCAGTCTTCTGATTTGCACTGTTTCCCATTCCTAGAAATGTCTGTCTTTATCCAAAATCCTTCTATGGAAGAGGTGTGGATGAAGAAGGCGGCTATCCTGATATGTACAGTGGTCTGTTCTGATCCGAGCCAGGTACAGATCACCTGGAATGTCAACAGGAAGGAGAGAATTATAGGAGTTACCACTCAACAACAGAGAGAGAAAGGCATCGTCATCAGCAAACTCCAGACCACTGCGGAGGAGTGGGACAGCGGGGTGGAGTTTGTGTGCTCTGCTCAAGGTAGTTCCTCATCCTCACCTGTGCCAAAACAGGCAAAGAGTGCAAAAGGTGGGCAAGAAATCAGAAATTACACACCTAACTTTGTGAACCTTGAGGGGAAGAGTTTAACACTTTCATTGTTTTGCCCATCAGCTCCAGTTCAACCAAAACGTCCCAACGTCAGACTGCTACCTCCACCAGCCCAAGAGGTCAAGAATCAGAGCACAGTCATGCTCGAGTGTGTGATCACTGGATTCTACCCAGGCCTCATAGATGTCTACTGGGAGAAAGATGGCTCTCAGATCTCCTCCAGCCCTGGATTCACCGCTCTGGAGCAGGCAGGGACTTTCAGTGTCAGGCACTACCTGACTGTGAATACAGAGGTGTGGAGGAAAGGTTCAGTCTTCACCTGTGCAGTGTCTCATCCAGCGACCAACTTCAGCACCAAGAAGAAGGTGAACAACATCCTAGGTAAGATCCTGGGCCGTATTCCTATGTTGACATCATGGTGTTCTCATATGAAGTCTCCTGGGGCCAGACAAGTTCACCCCTAATGGTAAAGCTATGGGAATGTAGTCGATGTGGAGGTGGACTAGCAATCCAGAGGCCAGGTATAGAAAGAAAGAGTGGCAATCCTGCTCTCTTCAAACAGAGGTCATGCCCACTGATCTTACTGTTCTGGACAAGGTTAAAACAGCTTGTCAGTGACCACATGATCTACTTCCTTTAGGATCCTGAAAAGACAGGAGAGAGCAGAGGCCAGGGGCTGTGTAGAGTTCCTACTTTTCCAGCTGTGGGATGGAGATGTAAAAATGTATAACACTTCAAGCTGCAATTCTTCCAGTTCTAGGTGGAAACACAGATATTCGTATTCTGGATGGAAATGCTGCGAGCTCTTGTCTGACCTGTTCCTTTTCTGGTGTAAACGGAGGTTCCTGTCTCAGATTAACTGCGATATGACCTTCTCTGATGCTGATGCCAATACAAGTGTCAGAACCAACGTGTGAAATTCAGTGTTGGCTTGGTTGTGAATTGAGTCACATTGATCCAGTAAAAGAAGGTTGCTCCATTCTCCTGCTGTTGGTCCTGAGGCAAACTGGTGAAACAGGACACAGGGATCCAACTGGGTCCTGTACATCCCGGTATGTTCCCGATGAGAATCCTTGGGAGCAGAATTGGAAACTGTTCTCTTCACCCACTTCCCAGATACTGACATCAGTGCATGAGAGGAGTCCAATGTTCACCAGGAATTTCACAGGGAAAGTGTGTTTAATTCTTTTCCCAAAGGGAAATGGAATTACAGACATTATTTGGCCAGTAATATCAGCATTTTACACCAAGACAGAGGTCTCCTCCATCCAGCGAGGTCTTATGGTGGGAGCCAACATATAATCAAAGATAGTTAAACGTTGAAACTTAATTATTAATGTAAAGCTGAGCAGCTCAGAAATTGCAGATTATTTATCATCATCAATGTGGATATTAAACCAAAATTTATAAATCAATGAATAAATATATCTGGTAGAGATTTAAAAAATCATTGACTATATACAGTGGATATTAAAGCTAGGTTTATGAATCATTGACTATATACAATGGGTATTAAAGCTAGGTTTATGAATCATTGACTATATACAGTGGATATTAAAGCTAGGTTTATGAATCATTAACTATATACAGTGGATATTAAAGCTAGGTTTATGAATCATTGACTATATACGGTGGATATTAAAGCTAGGTTTATGAATCATTGACTATATACAGTGGATATTAAAGCTAGGTTTATGAATCATTGACTATATACAGTGGAGATTAAAGCTAGGTTTATGAATCATTGACTATATACAGTGGAGATTAAAGCAAGGTTTTATGAATCATTGACTATATACAGTGGATATTAAAGCTAGGTTTATGAATCATTGACTATATACAGTGGATATTAAAGCTAGGTTTATGAATCATTGACTATATACAGTGGAGATTAAAGCTAGGTTAATGAATCATTGACTATATACAGTGGATATTAAAGCTAGGTTTATGAATCATTGACTATATACAGTGGATATTAAAGCTAGGTTTATGAATCATTGACTATATACAATGGGTATTAAAGCTAGGTTTATGAATCATTGACTATATACAGTGGATATTAAAGCTAGTTTTATGAATCATTGACTATATACAGTGGATAATAAAGCTAGGTTTATGAATCATTGACTATATACAGTGGAGATTAAAGCTAGGTTTATGAATCATTGACTATATACAGTGGATATTAAAGCTAGGTTTATGAATCATTGACTATATACAGTGGATATTAAAGCTAGGTTTATGAATCATTGACGATATACAGTGGATATTAAAGCTAGGTTTATGAATCATTGACTATATACAGTGGATATTAAAGCTAGGTTTATGAATCATTGACTATAAACAGTGGTTATTAAAGCTAGGTTTATGAATCATTGACTATATACAGTGGATATTGAAGCTAGGTTTATGAATCATTGACTATATACAGTGGGTATTAAAGCTAGGTTTATGAATCATTGACTATATACAGTGGGTATTAAAGCTAGGTTTATGAATCATTGACTATATACAGTGGATATTAAAGCTAGGTTTATGAATCATTGACTATATACAGTGGGTATTAAAGCTAGGTTATTGAATCATTGACTACATACAGTGGATATTAAAGCTAGGTTTATGAATCATTGAGACTATATACAGTGGATATTAAAGCTAGGTTTATAAATCATTGACTATATACAGTGGGTATTAAAGCTAGGTTTATGAATCATTGACTATATACAGTGGAGATTAAAGCTAGGTTTATGAATCATTGACGATATACAGTGGATATTAAAGCGAGGTTTATGAATCATTGACTATATACAGTGGATATTAAAGCTAGGTTTATGAATCATTGACTATATACAGGGGATATTAAAGCTAGTTTTATGAATCATTGACTATATACAGTGGATATTAAAGCTAGGTTTATGAATCATTGACTACATACAGTGGGTATTAAAGCTAGGTTTATGAATCATTGACTATGTACAGTGGGTATTGAAGCTAGGTTTATGAATCATTGACTATATACAGTGGATATTAAAGCTAGATTTATAAATCATTGATTATATACAGTGGATATTAAAGCTAGGTTTATGAATCATTGACTATATACAGTGGATATTAAAGCTAGGTTTATGAATCATTGACTATATACAGTGGATATTAAAGCGAGGTTTATAAATCATTGATTATATACAGTGGATATTAAAGCTAGGTTTATGAATCATTGACTATATACAGTGGATATTAAAGCTAGGTTTATGAATCATTGACTATATACGGTGGGTATTAAAGCTAGGTTTATGAATCATTGACTATATACAGTGGATATTAAAGCTAGGTTTATGAATCATTGACTATATACCGTGAGTATTAAAGCTAGGTTTATGAATCATTGACTCTATACAGTGGATATTAAAGCTCGGTTTATGAATCATTGACTATATACAGTGGATATTAAAGCTCGGTTTACACATCACTGACTGTATGAATGTGTGTCTGTGTGTGTGAATAGTGTTCAGAACATGCAGTGAGCTGTCGGATTATATCTGAAGTGATGAAGTTCTTTTGGGATACTGATAACAATGGGGAAAACGTGTGAAGGACTCAGTAAACCATTCGCTTTCTAGTCCAATGACTTGAATGTGAAACTGGAGCCGGGGGTGGGGGGGACTTTACATGTTAATCACAAATGATCCCCGAGCTCCAGCAAGAGGGGTCCTTCTGTAATTTTGTCTGATTTATGGGTTGCTTTGCCATTGCAAACTAATCACCTTTTTTTCACAGGGACCTGTCCACAATAACCAGCTTTTATAAATCACCTTTCGTACAGACAAATGTCTGGAGTTCAGCACTGGAAAGCAATCAGAAAGCACTGATGATGAACCAAGGCAGGGGTTATTTGGACGGGCGGGAAGAGGTCGGTTTTAAGGAGCGTCTAGAAATAGGAAAGGGTGTTTCCCATGGAATTGTGATTCAGCTACAGACTTCCAGAGATTAGGGACTAGACAGCTGAAGGCACATGGAGCGTTGGGTGTACAAGAGGCCAGGGTTGGTGCATTGCAGCGTTCTCAGACAATTGTAGGGTTGGCAAAGGTGGTAGAGATAAGGAGAGGTACGGACGGTGAGATGTGTACACTAGGATCAGAATTGTAAAACTGAGGCAGTGTGAGGGAGTCTCCAAGAAGGGGACCCCATTGATTCAATCTGCTCAATGTCACAAATTGACCTGCACAGCCCCCCATACAGCAGCGGGGAGGTGGAGGGGCTGGAAGTAAATCAGATTTTAATCAATTATTTCTGTTGCTGAGTAGTCTGCATCTGTCTCAATCCATTTCACAAACTGGAGGATGCAATTTATTAACAGCACCACATCTAAATGTTGCTCAACCCCACAACTCAACTGCAGTCCTCACTGTGGACCAAAGTCACAGCAAACAAATTCAAAATGGATGCCACCGCTTCTTAATGCTCGGATTATGTTTTCTCGGTGATAAATTGCAAACTGAGAATTGCAGCATGTCGCTGAAACGACCGTGGAATTTTCTAATGTTCAGTTTGCTGCACATTTAGCTGGTTTGTGTTTTCACCCAATGTCAGGTCAAGATATTACAGTTTGAAAAGTGGGACCATTTAAAGTCATTCCTTGCTGCCCTATCATCGATTATCATCAACCGAAAAGCTCCCCACTAAAATTCTGACCCCTACTGTCACCAAACAATGTCAATCCTTCTGAAGTTGTCCCTTTCCCATTCCCAGAAATGTCAGTTTTTATGCAAAATCCTTCAATTGAAGAGGTTTGGATCAACAAGACTGCTACCCTGCTGTGTACGGTTGTCTGTTCTGATCCGAGCCAGGTCCACATCAGCTGGAACGTGAATGGGAAGGAGCGAAGTAAAGGGGTTACGACTCAGCAACAGAGAGAGGAAGGCACTCAATACACCGTCATCAGCCAACTCCGGACCACTGTGGAGGAATGGGACAGCGGGGCAGAGTTTGTGTGCTCTGCTCAAAGTGGTTCCTCATCTTCACCCATTTCAAAACGGACAAAGAGTTCAAAAGGTGGGCAAGAGATCAGAAATTACACACCTAACTTGGTTAGCCTTGGGGAAAGAGTTTAATACCCTCTTTGTTTTTGCTCCCTTCATTCCAGTTCATCCAAAAAGTCCCAAAGTCAGACTGCTGCCTCCACCAGCTCAAGAGGTTGAGAATCAGAGCACAGCCACACTCGAGTGTATCATCTCTGGATTCTACCCCAACCTCATACACATCTCCTGGGAGAAGGACGGCACTCCCATCTCCTCCAACACTCGTGCTGGACTCACGGCTCTGGAGCAAGGGAAGGCTTTCAGTGTGAGGCACTACCTGACTGTGAACACAGAGGAGTGGAGGAAAGGCTCAGTCTTCACCTGTGCAGTGTCTCACCCTGCCTCCAACTTCAACATCAATGAGACAGTGAACTCCATCCAAGGTAGGACTCTGGGTGTCAATCCAATATTCACATGGTTTTTCCCCCCATCGCCATGAGGTTCAGTCATGTTCGACACGAATGAAAGAAACACGACAATTAATTTGTACACAGCAAGATCCCATTAACAGCAATGTGATGGTGAACTGATTATCTGTGTTTGTGCTGTGGCTTGAGGGGTAAACATTGGCCAGGCCTCAAAGGGGATTTCCCCCCGTCTCATCTTGGATATTGGCAGTAGGATCTTTTTGTTCAATCTGAGGGGGAGGGGGCGGGTGCAGTCATGGCCTTGTCACGTCCAACAGTGCAGCACTCCCTCTGCACCGACACCAAGTGGGGCGGCACAGATTATACACCCAAATATCCAAAGGGAGCTTTGAACACACGACCTGCTGACATAGAGGGGAAGGTACGACCAATGAGCCAATGCTGAATCATTCAGTTAGTCATCCAGAGAGCTGAGTTCAAATTCCACCAAGCCACTTTGACATTTAGAATTCAGTTTCAAAAGTAAAACCTGGAAATAAATAACTGAGATAGTAAAAGGGGACTGAGAAGCTCATTTGAACCCTCACCTGACTGTACTCTCCATGACTGGAGTATATTGTGAAATTGTAGCCCCACATGATACCCCCCACTGTTCAAATCACCTTTGACCTGTTCCTTTTCTATGTTGATTGATGAAAATAATCTTTCCAGTTTTGCATTTGAAAGATTTCCCATGATCTACTTTCAGAATGTCCCGAGTGAGCCTGTTCCAGAGGCTGACCACTCACTGAAATATTGCTTCACCAGATTAGTTTTGAATTGATCCCTGATCCTTTCAATGGCAGCTCGTGTCCTCTAAGCCCACTGCTCTGGTCAAAATGCAAAAGCTTGACTCAGTCTACCTGACCTAGTATCTTCAGGATCCTATAAAGACCGGA
The DNA here is from genome assembly GCF_047496885.1 of Scyliorhinus torazame. Classification (NCBI taxonomy): domain Eukaryota; kingdom Metazoa; phylum Chordata; class Chondrichthyes; order Carcharhiniformes; family Scyliorhinidae; genus Scyliorhinus; species Scyliorhinus torazame. The sequence continues at coordinate 129,419,014 of NC_092711.1, read as the reverse complement.
TGGAGCAGAATTCCGAGGCTGGGTGGGGCTCTCACTTTCCCAGCCCCGGGGAGGGGAGGTGGAAATATATAATACTTAAATCTGCAACTCTTCCAGTTCCAGGTGGAAACGCAAATCTTCCAGTTCCGGGTGGAAAAGCTGCTTCTTCTTGTCCTACTTGTTCTTGTTCTGGGTGTGTGCCGAGGTTCCTGTATCAGACTAACTTTGATGTGACACTCCCTGATGGTGCACAACACCAATATCAATGCCACCAGCAAGTCTGTGAAATAAAGTGATTGCTTGTGAATCGAATGGGCCGTTGAATTTCATTACAAATCATTTGGGTTCAAATCCAGTCCATGGTGACAGTCCCGATGAGAGTGGACAAAGAGGGAGGAGATACAGACCTATCTCAGATTCTCCGGTCCAACCCAAACCTTGTCTGTACACTCACTTTGTTGTGTGACTGGACCTACGCAGTTTGGATTGGGTCCAGCCCACAGCTTGACCATTACCTTTCTAGTTTGACTCCAGTTGCTAAGAATTGGAACCTCATCTCTGACCCAGAGAGGCCTTGGGGTGGGATGTGGTAAAGGGGCGAGACAAGGGTTTGACGGCAGGAACAAATTTCACACTGATCCAGTAAAGTCCCTTTAATAAGCGGATCCTGAGGCTAATTAGTGAAGCCGGACACAGGACGATGATTTAGACCATAAGACATAGGAGCGGAGGTAAGGCCATTCGGCCCATCGAGTCCACTCCACCATTCAATCATGGCTGATTTCAACTCCATTTACCCGCTCTCTATCCATAGCCCTTAATTCCTCGAGAAATCAAGAATTTATCAACTTCTGTCTTAAAGACACTCAACGTCCCGGCCTCCACCGCCCTCTGTGGCAATGAATTCCACAGAACCACCACTCTCTGGCTGAAGAAATTTCTCCTCATCTCTGTTCTAAAGTGACTCCCTTTTATTCGAAGGCTGTGCTCCCGGGTCCTAGTCTCCCCTGCTAATGGAAACAGCTTCCCTACATCCACCCTATCTAAGCCATTCATTATCTTGTAAGTTTCTATTAGATCTCCCCTCAACCTCCTAAACTCCAATGAATATAATCCCAGGATCCTCAGACGTTCATCGTATGTTAGGCCTACCATTCCTGGGATCATCCGTGTGAATCTCCGCTGGACCCGCTCCAGTGCCAGTATGTCCTTCCTGAGGTGTGGGGCCCAAAATTGCTCACAGTATTCTAAATGGGGCCTAACTAATGCTTTATAAAGCTTCAGCAGTATATCCCTGCTTTTATTTTAAAAAAAATACATTTTATTCAAGTTTTTTGGCCAAACATAACAATACGTAGTGTTTCTTTTACACAACAATAAAGCAATATAAATAACCGTGGCCAGTTTTAAACAAATAAATAAGTAATATATAAACAAAAACAAAAAACAAAACTAAATGGCAACTGCCTTGTCCAAAATAAATACTCTCCAAAAATACAATCCAACATACAATTACATATACCAAATACCTATACAATAACACCCATGAGAGTCCGTCCGATTCCTCCCTCCCCCCCCCCCCCCCCCTCCCCCCTGGGTTGCTGCTGTTGTCTACTTCTTTTCCATTCCCTCTATCTTTCTGTGAGGTAGTCGACGAACCGTTGCCACCGCCTGGTGAACCCCTGAGCCAAATCCCTTAACACAAACTTAATCCGTTCTAACTTTATAAACCCTGCCATATCGTTTATCCAGGTCTCCACACCCGGGGGTTTGGCTTCCTTCCACATTAACAATATCCTGCGCCGGGCTACAAGGGACGCAAAGGCCAACACGTCAGCCTCTCTCGCCTCCTGCACTCCCGGCTCTTCTGCAACCCCAAATATAGCCAACCCCCAGCTTGGTTCGACCCGGACCCCCACCACCTTCGAAAGCACCTTTGCCACCCCCACCCAGAACCCCTGTAGTGCCGGGCATGACCAGAACATGTGGGTGTGATTCGCTGGGCCTCTCGAGCATCTCGCACACCTATCCTCTACCCCCAAAAATTTACTAAGCCGTGCTCCAGTCATATGCGCCCTGTGTAGCACCTTAAATTGTATCAGGCTTAGCCTGGCACACGAGGACGATGAGCTTACCCTACGTAGGGCATCAGCCCACAGCCCCTCCTCAATCTCCTCCCCCAGTTCTTCTTCCCATCAGCTCATCTACCATGATCTCCCCCTCGTCCCTCATCTCCCTGTATATGTCTGCCACCTTACCGTCCCCCACCCTTGTCTCTTTGAGATCACTCTATCCTGCACTTCCTGCGTCGGGAGCTGCGGGAATTCCCTCACCTGTTGCCTCGCAAAAGCCCTCAATTGCATGTACTGAAATGTATTCCCTTGGGGCAACCCATATTTCTCCGTCAGCGCTCCCAGACTCGCAAACGTCCCATCTACAAATAGATCTCTTAGTTGTACTACCCCAGCTCTTTGCCATGCTCCAAATCCCCCATCCATTCTCCCCGGAACGGACCTATGATTGTTTCTTATCGGGGACCGCACCGAAGCTCCCGTCCCTTCCCTATGCCGTCTCCACTGCCCCCAAATTTTCAATATAGCCACTACCACCGGGCTTGTGGTGTATTTCTTTGGTGAGAACGGCAACGGCGCCGTCACCATTGCTTGCAGGCTAGTCCCCCTGCAGGACGCCCTCTCCAATCTCTTCCACGCCGCTCCCTCCCCTTCTCCCATCCACTTACACACCATTGAAACATTGGCGGCCCAGTAGTACTCACTTAGGCTCGGTAGTGACAGCCCCCCCCTGTCCCTACTACGCTGCAAGAATCCCCGCCTCACTCTTGGGGTCTTCCCAGCCCACACAAAACTCATAATGCTCTTCTCAATTCTTTTGAAAAAAGCCTTCGTGATCACCACCGGGAGGCACTGGAACACAAAAAGGAATCTCGGGAGGACCACCATTTTAACCGCCTGCACCCTACCTGCCAATGACAGGGACACCATGTCCCATCTCTTGAAATCCTCCTCCATCTGTTCCACCAACCGTGTTAAATTAAGCCTATGTAATGTACCCCAATTCTTGGCTATCTGGATCCCCAGATACCGGTAGTCCCTTGTTACCTTCCTCAACGGTAAATCCTCTATCTCTCTGCTCTGCTCCCCCGGATGCACCACAAATAACTCACTTTTCCCCATGTTCAGTTTATACCCTGAAAAATCCCCAAACTCCCCAAGTATCCGCATTATCTCTGGCATCCCCTCCGCCGGGTCCGCCACATATAGCAACAAATCATCCGCATACAGAGATACCCGGTGTTCTTCTCCCCCGCTCAGTACTCCCCTCCACTTCCTGGAACCCCACAGTGCTGTGGCCAGGGGTTCAATCGCCAGTGCAAACAATAACGGGGACAGAGGACATCACTGCCTTGTCCCTCTATGGAGCCGAAAATAGTCAGACCCCCGTCCATTCGTGACCACGCTCGCCATCGGGGCCCTATACAGCAACTGTACCCACCTGATATACCCGTCCCCAAAGCCAAATCTCCTCAACACCTCCCACAAATAATCCCACTCCACTCTATCAAATGCTTTCTCGGCATCCATCGCCACCACTATCTCCGCTTCCCCCTCTGGTGGGGGCATCCTCATTACCCCTAGCAGCCTCCGTATATTTGTATTTAGCTGTCTCCCCGTCTCAAACCCAGTTTGGTCCTCATGGACCACCCCGGGACACAATCCTCTATCTTCATTGCCATTACCTTGGCCAGAATCTTAGCATCCACATTCAGGAGGGAAATGGGCCTGTATGACTCGCGGGTCTTTTTCCTTCTTTAGGAGGAGCGATATCGTTGCCTCTGACATAGTCGGGGGCAGCTGCCCCCTTTCCCTCGCCTCATTAAAGGTTCTCATCAGTAGCGGGGCCAGCAAGTCCAAATATTTCTTGTAGAATTCAACTGGGAATCCGTCTGGTCCCGGGGCCTTCCCCGCCTGCATGCTCCCAATCCCTTTCACTACTTCCTCCGTCTCAATCTGTGCTCCCAGCCCCACTCTCTCCTGCTCCTCCACTTTAGGAAATTCCAGCTGATCCAGAAAGCACATCATTCTCTCCTTCCCGTCCGGGGGCTGCGCTTCATATAATCTTTCATAAAATGCCTTGAACACTCCATTCACTCTCTCCGCTCCCCGCTCCATCTCTCCCTCCTCATCTCTCACCCCCCCCTATCTCCCTCGCTGCTCCCCTTTTCCTCAGTTGGTGGGCCAACAACCTACTCGCCTTCTCCCCATATTCGTACTGTACACCCTGTGCCTTCCTCCATTGTGCCTCTGCATTACCCATAGTCAACAAGTCAAATTCTACATGTAGCCTTTGCCTTTCCCTGTACAGTCCCTCCTCCGGTGCCTCCGCGTATTGTCTGTCCACCCTCAGAAGTTCTTTCAACAACCGCTCCCTTTCCCTACCCTCCTGCTTTCCTTTATGTGCCCTAATAGATATCAGCTCCCCTCTAACCACTGCCTTCAGTGCCTCCCAGACCACCTGTTCCTCCCCATTATCATTAAGTTCCAAGTACCTTTCAATACAACCCCTCACCCTTAAACACACCCCCTCATCTGCCAATAATCCCATGTCCATTCTCCAGGGTGGAAGCTGTTGTTTTTCTTCCCCTATCTCCAGGTCCACCCAGTGTGGAGCATGATCCGAGATGGCTATAGCCATGTACTCCGTCCCCGTCACCTTTGGGATCAGTGCCCTTCCCAAAACAAAAAAATCTATTCGTGAATAAACTTTGTGTACATAGGAGAAAAACGAAAACTCCTTACTCCTAGGTCTACTAAATCTCCAGGGATCTACTCCTCCCATCTGATCCATAAAATCCTTAAGCACCCTAGCTGCAGCCGGCCTCCTTCCGGTCCTGGACCTCGATCTGTCCAGCCCTGGGTCCAGCACCGTATTAAAGTCTCCACCCATTACCAACTTCCCCACTTCTAGGTCCGGGATTCGTCCTAACATACACCTCATAAAATTGGCATCATCCCAGTTCGGGGCATACACGTTCACTAATACCACCGCCTCCCCTTGCAGTTTGCCACTCACCATCACGTATCTGCCCCCACTATAGTCTTTGCCTCAAACATTACCCGCTTCCCCACTAGTATGGCCACCCCCCTGTTTTTTGCATCGAGCCCCGCCCATCCTTTGCGAAGTCTAACCTGGTCTATCAGCTTCAGATGCGTCTCCTGAAGCAGAACCACATCTGCCTTAAGTTTCTTTAGGTGTGCGAGTACTCGTGCCCTCTTAATCGGCCCATTCAGCCCTCTCACATTCCACGTGATCAACCGGGTTGGGGGGCTCTTTACCCCACCCCCCCTTGACGACTAGCCATTTCCTTTTTCAATCCAGCTCCTCACCCGGTTCCCACGTAGCTGTATCCCCCCCAGGCGGTGCCTCCCCGCCCCGACCCCCCCCTCCCATACCAGCTCCCCCTTCTCCCCAGCAGCAGCAACCCAGTTAACCCCCCCCCCCGCTAGATCCCAAGCTAGCGTAATTGCACCCCCCCTGTTGCTCCCAGAAGTCAGCAAACTCTGGCCGACCTCGGCTTCCCCCCGTGACCTCGGCTCACACTGTGCGAGGCCCCCTCCTTCCTGCTTCCCTGTTCCCGCCATGATTACCATAGCGCGGGAACAAAGCCCGCGCTTCCCTTTTGGCCCCGCCCCCAATGGCCGGCGCCCTCAGCTCCTCATCCTCCCTCACCCCCTCCCCCACGACATGGGGAAGAGAGAGAAGTTACAGGGTCGCAGGTTTAACAACTTGGGAAGTCCTCTCTTCCCCCTTTTCCCTCCTTCATCCCACAAATTCATCCCCCCACTTTTGTCCCAAACGTTCTTTTTCTGGCCCACTGACTCCAGCTTCTCCTCGACAATAAATGTCCACGCCTCACCTTTCGAAGTAGTGGTGTTTCCCTAGATGTGTGACCCACAGTCTTGCCGGTTGCAGCATTCCGAATTTGACCTTTTTATGCAACACCGCCTTGGCCCGATTAAAGCTTGCCCTCCTTCTCGCCACCTCCGCACTCCAATCTTGATATACGTGGATCACCGCATTCTCCCACCTACTGCTCCGAGTTTTCTTTGCCCATCTGAGGACCATCTCTCTGTCCTTATATCGGAGAAATCTCACCACTATTGCTCGAGGAATTTCTCCAGCCCTCGGTCTTCGCGCCATAACCCGATAGGCTCCCTCCACCTCCAGCGGACCCGTCGGGGCCTCCGATCCCATTAACGAGTGCAGCATCATGCTCACATATGCCCCGACGTCCGTCCCTTCTGCACCTTCGGGAAGACCAAGAATCCTTAGGTTCTTCCTCCTCGCATTATTCTCCAGCACCTCCAGCCTTTTCACACATCTTTTGTGTTGTGCCTCGTGCATCTCCGTTTTCACCACCAGGCAGGCCCTGTATGTCGTCCTCATTCTCAGCAGCCTTTGCCTTCATGACCCGAAGTTCCTGTTCCTGGGTCTTTTGCTCCTCCTTTAGCCCCTCAATCGCTTGTAATATCGGGGCCAACAGCTCCTTCTTCATCTCCTTTTTGAGTTCATCTACGCAACGCCGCAGGAACTCTTGTTGGTCAGGGCCCCATATTAAACTGCCTCCTTCCGACGCCATCTTGCTTTGTGCCTGCCTTCCTGGCCGCTGCTCTAGAGGATCCACCGCAATCCGGCTACTTTCCTCTCTTTTTTCCATCCGTGTCCAGGGGGGATTCCCTCTGGATTACCGCACAGTGTTATTTGCCGTTAAAATTGCCGATGGGGCTCCTATTAAGAGCCCAAAAGTCCGTTCCACCGGGAGCTGCCGAAACGTGCGACTCAGCTGGTCATCGCCGCACCCGGAAGTCGCCATCCCTGCTTTTATATTCCAAGCCTCTTGAGATGAATGACAACATTGCATTTGCTTTCTTAATTACGGACTCAACCTGCAAGTTTACCTTTAGAGAATCCTGGACTAGGACTCCCAAGTCCCTTTGCACTTCAGCATTATGAATTTTGTCACCGTTTAGAAAATAGTCCATGCCTCTATTCTTTTTTCCAAAGTGCAAGACCTCGCACTTGCCACGTTGAATTTCATCAGCCATTTCTTGGAGCACTCTCCTAAACTGTCTAAATCTTTCTGCAGCCTCCCCACCTCCTCCATACTACCTGCCCCTCCACCTATCTTTGTATCATCGGCAAACTTAGCCAGAATGCCCCCAGTCCCATCATCTAGATCTAGTTAATATATAAAGAGAACAGCTGTGGCCCCAACACTGAACCCTGCGGGACACCACTCGTCACCGGTTGCCATTCCGAAAAAGAACCTTTTATCCCAACTCTCTGCCTTCTGCCTGACAGCCAATCGTCAACCCATGTTAGTACCTTGCCTCGAATACCATGGGCCCTTATTTTACTCAGCAGTCTCCCGTGAGGCACCTTATCAAAGGCCATTTGGAAGTCAAGATAGATAACATCCATTGGCTCTCCTTGGTCTAACCTATTTGTTATCTCTTCAAAAAACTCTAACAGGTTTGTCAGGCACGACCTCCCCTTACTAAATCCATGCTGACTTGTCCTAATCCGACCCTGCACTTCCAAGAATTTAGTAATCTCATCCTTAACAATGGATTCTAGAATCTTGCCAACAACCGAGGTTAGGCTAATTGGCCTATAATTTTCCATCTTTTTCCTTGTTCCCTTCTTGAACAAGGGGGTTACAACAGCGATTTTCCAATCCTCTGGGACTTTCCCTGACTCCAGTGACTTTTGAAAGATCATAACTACGCCTCCACTATTTCTTCAGCTATCTCCTTTAGAACTCTAGGATGTAGCCCATCTGGGCCCGGAGATTTATCAATTTTTCGACCTCTTAGTTCCTCTAGCACTTTCTCCTTTGTGATGGCTACCATATTCAACTCTGCCCCCTGACTCTCCTGAATTGTTGGGATATTACTCATGTCTTCTACTGTGAAGACTGACGCAAAGTACTTATTTAGTTCCTCAGCTATTTCCTTGTCTCCCATCACAAAATTACCAGCGTCATTTTGGAGCGGCCCAATGTCTACTTTTGCCTCCCGTTTGTTTTTAATGTATTTAAAGAAACTTTTACTATCATTCCTAATGTTACTGGCTAGCCTACCTTCAAATTTGATCCTCTCTTTCCTTATTTCTCTCTTTGTTATCCTCTGTTTGTTTTTGTAGTCTTCCCAATCTTCTGACTTCCCACTACTCTTTGCCACATTATAGGCTTTCTCTTTTGCTTTGATGCATTCCCTAACTTCCTTTGTCAGCCATGGCTGCCTAATCCCCCCTCTGATAACCTTTCTTTTCTTTGGGATGAACCTCTGTACTGTGTCCTCAATTACTCCCAGAAACTCCTGCCATTGCTGTTCTACTGTCTTTCCCACTAGGCTCTGCTCCCAGTCGATTTTCGTCAGTTCCTCCCTCATGCCCCTGTAGTTACCTTTATTTAACTGTAACACCTTTACATCTGATTCTACCTTCTTTCTTTCAAATTGGAGATTGAATTCGACCATATTATGATCACTGCCTCCTAAGTGCTCCCTTACTTTAAGATCTTTAATCAAGTCTGGCTCATTACATAACACTAAGTCCAGAATGGCCTGTTCCCTCTTGGGCTCCATCACAAGCTGTTCCAAAACGCCCTCCTGTAAACATTCAATGAATTCCCTTTCCTTGGGACCACTGGCAGTATTGTTTACCCAGTCCACCTGCATATTGAAGTCCCCCATGATCACTGTGACCTTGCCTTTCTGACATGCACTTTCTCTTTCGTGGTGCATTTTGTGCCCCCGTCCTGACCACTGTTAGGAGGCCTGTACATAACTCCCATTATGGTTTTTTTGCTTTTGTGGCTCCTCAACTCTACCCACACAGACTCCACATCACCTGACCCTATGTCGTTTAGTGCTATTGATTTAATTTCATTCCTAATTAACAAGTCAACCCCGCCCCCTCTGCCCACCTCTCTGTCTTTTCGATAGGTTGTGAATCCCTGGATGTTTAAATGCCAGTCCTGAACCCCTTGCAACCATGTCACTGTGATGCCTACCACATCATACCTGCCAGTCACAATCTGGGCCACAAGCTCATCTACCTTGTTCCGTACACTGCGCGCATTTAAATATAGCACCTTCAATTCTCTATTGACCGTCCCTTTTTGTTTTCTTAGTGTGGTGGACCTTGGTTTACTGAGCCTTTCCATACACTGTGTCATATTTTGTGGGATGGGGACAATCATAACCACTCTTGGGTTTTGTCTGTTCGTGTTTTTTTGTATTCCTAAGCAGCTACGCTCCCCGCTGATTACTTCACCTCTTGGTTCCCTGACTTTCCCTTCCCCCCCAATCTTTAGTTTAAAGTCCTATTGACCACCCTATTTACTCTTTTCGCCAGAACACTGGTCCCAGCTCGGTTCAGGTGGAGACCATCCCAACGGTCTAGGTCCCCCCTGTCCCAAAACTGATGCCAGTGTCCCATGAAAAGGAACCCCTCATTCCCACACCACTCTTTCAGCCACGTGTTAACTTCCCTTATTCTTGCCTCCCTATGTCAATTTGCACGTGGCTTGGGCAGTAATCTGGAGATTATGACCCTTGAGGACCTGTTTTTTAATTTGATAGGTGTTGTGTGAAATGTCTGGGTAACAGAAATGGAAATGGTTCAATTCCTCCATCTCCTGGAGACCAAAACATGAGTCAACGGCAGGAACTCAATGTCTACAAAACGTTGCAGTTTGCAAAGTGCCTTTTTATATTTCCCTTCAATGTTAAATGGCATGAGGCACCATTCACCCAATCAGATAAGCATTTCTCCGGACTCTGTAAGGATTTCTGATGTGAGGCCACCTAACACAAGGGGCCATTAAATGTCGAATCTTAGCGAGTAATGGAAGGATGGGCTGAACAACTGACAAAACTGCAATATTTAATATCAACACTGTGCAGATTAAACCCTAGCTTGATATTAATGACTATATATGGCGCACATCAAAACTAGCCTTGAAAATCTTTGTGGCACTGTGACAAACCTCAACATGTCCAATACCAATTCATCAGTATTCAGGAAGGGATTATTGTGTAATGAACAAGGTCATTTAGTAACTCCATAACAAAAGATCCATTGGGAAATAGTGATCACAATGCAATTGAATTCCATATTGAGTCAGAAACTGCCATACTCCAATACCAACCACAAATATTATACTTAAACAAAGTCAGTTATGTAGGTATGAGGGGATTGTAGATTGGGTAAATAAATATAAAGATGTGACAGTAAAAAAGTGAGAAACATTTGGAGCAATCATTGAGATGTTCAATAAAAATACATTCCATTAAAAGCAAGAATGGGACAATAAAGATCCACATAAAGATGGCTTACAAACAAAGCTAATGATAGTGTGAAATTAAAAAGAGTCTAATAATGTTGCAAAGAATGTTAGTGCGCCAGAGGGGCGAAATTCTCCCCCAACGGCGAGATGTCCGCCGACTGGCGCCAAAGCCGGCGCCAATCAGACGGGCATCGCGCCGGCCCAAAGGTGCGGAAGGCTCCGCATCTTTGGCGGCCTAGCCCCAACATTGAGGGGCTAGGCTGACGCCGGAGGGATTTCCGCCCCGCCAGCTGGCGGAAATGGCGTTTGTTTCCCCGCCAGCTGGCGCGGAAATGCGGCGCATGCGCGGGAGCGTCAGCGGCCGCTGTCAGTTTCCCAGTGCATGCGCGGGAGCGTCAGCGGCCGCTGTCAGTTTCCCGCGCATGCGCAGTGGGGAGAGTCTCTTCCGCCTCCGCCATGGTGGAGGCCGTAGCGGAGGCGGAAGGGAAAGAGTGCCCCCACGGCACAGGCCCGCCCGCGGATCGGTGGGCCCCGATTGCGGGCCAGGCCACCGTGGGGGCACCCCCCGGGGTCAGATCGCCCCGCGCCCCCCCCCCAGGACCCCGGAGCCCGCCCACGCCGCCTGGTCCCGCCAGTAAATACCAGGTTTGATTTACGTCGGCGGGACAGGCAATTCCTGGGCGGGACTTCGGCCCATCCGGGCTGGAGAATCCAGCGGGGGGTCCCGCCAACCGGCGCGGCCGGATTCCCGCCCCCGCCCAATCTCCGGGAGCGGAGACTTCGGCGGGGGCGGGATTCACGGCGGCCAACGGCCATTCTCCGACCCGGCGGGGGGTCGGAGAATGACGCCCGAGGACTGAGAGTGTTTTAGAAAACTGCAAAGATTGACCAAAAGGTTGACAAGAAAGAAAAAAATAGAATTCAAAAGTGAACTAGTGAAGCAACATGAACTCAGGTTGTGTGGCACTTCGTACATATACAAAAAGAAGAGTTATTACCACAAATGTTGGCCCCTTAGTGGCAAAGGCAGGAGAAATGAGAATGGGGCATGAGGAAATGGCAGAGACATTGAACAAATATTTTGTGCCGGCCTTCACAGTCGAAGGCACAATTTACAGACCAGATATAGAGGGGTTACAAAGGGGCGAATGAGAGTGAGGAACTGAAGATCATTTCTATCAGCAGAGGCAAGGCTACTGGGGAGGTTGAAGGGATTAAAACTGAAAACTCTCCAGGAGCTGAAGGTTAATATCCTAAGGCTCGAAGAGGTTGCTGTCAAGATTGTGAGTATGCTGGTTAGGATTTTCCAAAATTCCCCAAACTCCTGTGGATTGGACGTTAGAAAACATAAATAACACTGCGATTCAAGAAAGGAGGGTGAGAGAAAATAGAAAACTACAGACCCTTAGCCTGATGTAAGTTGTCAGAAAAATGTTGGAATCTATTGTTGCTGGAATCTATTATTAAGGAGGAATCACACACTTAGAAAATCCTAGTCTGATCAGACAAAGGCAACGTGGGTTCACAAAACGAAAATTATATCTGACAATTTGATTTTTTGAGGACTTAGCTCCAGGGGTAGACACAGGGGATCCGGTAGATGTTGCACATTTGGAGTTTTAAAACGTTCAAGAATGTGCCAAATAAAAGGTTAATACACCAGGTATGAGCTTGTGCTGGGGATATCAGCATGGATGGAGGATTTGTCAACAGAGAAACAGAGTCGGGAGAAACATGACCTTTTAAAGTAATCAGGCTGTAACTAGTGGAGTGCCACAATAATCAGTGCTACAGACTCTGCTATGTGTTGACAAGACAAGTTTGACTGTAAACTGAGAAGAGGACACCAAGAGGCTGCAAAGAGATATAATCCGGTTAAGCTAAATACATGTTAACCTTTGTTACAAGCTGACCGGAAGTCTTGATTCAATCGCACAGGGATTTGTTGGGATCAGACCTATTAAACTGTGTCCAGTTTTGGTCTTCATATCAAAGGAGGGATGTACTTACCTTGGAGGCAATGCAGAGAAGATTCACTCGATTGGTTGCTGGGATGGGAGGGTTGTCCAATGATGAGAGTCTGAGTTAATTGAGACATTCTGGACTTTAGAGAAATAAAAGGTGATCTCTTTGAAACAGCGAAGATTCTGAAGGGGTTTGACAGGACCGACACTGAGAGGTAGTCTCCCCTGGCTGGGGAATCCAGAACATGTGGACGCAGCCTCAGGATAAGGCATCAATCATTAAGGACTGAGATGAGGAGGAATTTCTTCCATGTTGTGCATTTTTAGCATTGCCTCCTTCAAAGAGCTGTAGGTGCCCCAGCATTGAGTATATTCAAGACTGACATCAATATGTTTTGATTCTTCATCAAATGAAGGGATACGGGGAGTGGGCTGGAACAGGCAGTTGAGGAAGAAGATGAACCATGATAGTAATGAATGATGGAGAAGGTTCGAGGGGCTGAATGGTCCACTCCTGCTATTTCTTATGGTTGTATATTCACTGGAGGATAAAGATTGACACTGAGTCAAGAAGGAGACAGTAGGACAGGTGATCAAAAGCTTGGCTGAAGAGATGGGTTTTAAGGAATGCCTTAAACAAAGTGACCGAGGTTTAGGGAGGGAGTTCCCGAGATTAGGATGGAGGTGGCTGAAGGCACAGCCTCCAATCCTGGGGCAAAGGGAGGGGAGATGTACAAGAGGCCAGAGTTGGAGGAATGCAGTGTTGTGAGGCTGATGAAGGTTACAGAGGCAGGGAGAAGTGAGACCAGACAGACACTCGAACAGTAGGATAAGAAGTTTCAAACTGAGGTAACCTCAGGCTCACTCTGAATGGAGAAGATTCAGTTTGTTCAATGTCACAAATCAATACCAGCTCCACAAGGCCTGTCAGTAAATAAGCCTTTGTTCAAATGTTTCTCTTTCTAATTAGACCACTTGATATAAACTGGAGATTGCATTTTATTAACATTACCACATCTAAAAGACACTCAGACCCACATCTCAAATTGCAGACCCCACCGCAGATCCAATGGTCAGATTTGGGCAAATGGATAGAAAACAGATCCGGTGGGTTCTTGATGCTCTCACTGTGTTTCTCGATCAAAAAATAAAACTAAGAAATGCAAGTTGACCTCAAAATAACCCTGTTAATGTGCTACAAACTAAGCTGCAGTATAACCAGCCCAAGTTTTCCAGTTTAAAAATGACTGTGGTTTAAAGTCACTTTTGTCCTCTCCTTCCATTGCTGATCATCAATAGAAAAGTCTTGTCTGAGATTCTCAAGCCTGCTGACACCAAACAATGTCAATTTCTCTGAAGTTTTCCCTTTCTCATTCCCAGGAATGTCTGTCTTTCTCCGAGATCCCTCTGTTGAAGAGGTTTGGATGAACAGGACTGCTACCCTGGAGTGCTCAGTGGTTTGTTCTGATCCAAGCTCGGTCCAGCTCTCCTGGGAAGTGAGCAGCAAGAAAAGAAGTGAAGGAGTTTCGACTCAGTCACCGACAGAGGAAGGGAGCCTGCACATTATCATCAGCCAACTTCAAACCAGTGCAGAGGAGTGGGAGAGCGGGGTGGAGTTTGTGTGCTCTGCCCAGGGTGCTTCCTCATCTGTACCAGTGTCCAAACGGATAAGCAGTGCAAAAGGTGGGCAGGAGATGGGACATTAATGACCTGAATCTGTTAAACTTGTGGGAAAAAAGACTAACACTTCCTTTGTTTACCCATATGTTCCAGTTGTGCCAAAAGGTCCCAGGGTAAGACTGCTGCCTCCAACAAAAGAGGAGATGAAGATGAAGAACACAGCCACACTCGAGTGTGTGATCACTGGATTCTACCCGGACCTCATAAACGTCACCTGGGAGAAAGATGGCGCTCTGATCTCCTCCAAGACCCGTGCTGGACTCACTGCTCTGGAGCAGGCTGGGACATTCAGTGTCAGGCACTACCTGACTGTGAGTGCAGCGGAGTGGAAGAAAGGCTCGACCTTCATCTGTGCAGTGTCTCATCCAGCCTCCCACTTTGGCACCAATGGGACAGTGAGGAACGTCCAAGGTATGATCCTGGGCCTAGCTCCAATATTGACGTTGCTGATCCCAAAGGCTATAAACTCTACGAGGGTCAGAAAGTACAACACCAACAATGTGCATGTGTTTATGCAGTGGGTGTTTGAGTAGATCAGTAATCCAGAGGCCTGGACAAAGAAAGATACAATTGCATTAATGTCCCCCTTTCACATCCTCAGGATGTCCCAAAATGTTTCGCAGCCAAAACAGTCCTTTCCATGAGGTGCAGTCAGTGTTTCAATGTAACGACAGTGTTGACTAATTGGTGTGTAGCAATGTCTCACACACAGCAATATGATGATCATATTGGGGCTGGTTTAGCACAGTGGGCTAAACAGCTGGCTTGTAATGCAGAACAAGGCAGCAGTGCGGGTTCAATTCCTGTACCAGCCTCCCCAAACAGGCGCCGGAATGTGGCGACTAGGGGCTTTTCACAGTAACTTCATTGAAGCCTACTTGTGACAATAAGTGATCATTATATTATTACTATCAGATAATCTGTTAAACATTGTCCTCCCTCCCCTTTCCCTTTTTCAAATTCCCGACAATGGTATCTGTTCATCCCGAGAAAGGGCCTTGGTCTCACGTCTCTTCCTGAAAGACGGCACTCAACACAGTGCAGAGCTCCCTCGGTACTGGTTTGCCATTCTTGATTATGTACTCAAGTATCTGTAGTGGGGCATGAACATACAACCTTCATATGTGGAGGACACGTATGATCAATAATCCAGAGAACTGAGTTCAATTCGATGACAGCTTGGGAATTTGAATTCAGTTTTAGAAAGGAAACAATTAGGAATTAAACGCTCAAATCTGTGAAACAGAAGCTGTTAGATTGTGGTAAAAACCCTAATAGTTTGTTAATGTTCCTTTCGGGAAGGCTACCTGCTGTCTTTATCCTGTCTGTCCCAGATGTGGCTCCAGGCACAAACACATGTGGTTGACTCATAACTCTCCTCTGAAAGAGCTGAGCAAGCCACTATTGTACATGTGGTGATGCGCATGAAATGCCAGCCTTGCCAGCGATGTCCACGTCCCATTGGGGAATGATTGAATAATAATTGTAATTTTTCTCCCAGGTGAATGTGTAGACACTGGGATCTCAGTCACTTTAAGGAAGCCTCCTTTCGAAGAGATCTGGAGGAACAGGACGGCGACTATTCTCTGTGAGATACTTCACAGTGATTTAGAGGGAGTCAGGGTAACCTGGCTGGTGGATGGAATTGAGAGAGAAGATGGAGTGAAGACTCAGGGTCCAAAGAGGGATGGAGACAAAGACATGATCTTCAGCAGACTGACGGTCCCTGCCGCAGAGTGGGAGAGTGGGGTGGAGTATTTGTGTTTGGTGGAGGATAAGAGTTTGCCAACGCCGGAGAAGAGATCAATTAGGAAAGCCCAAGGTACGTGTGGAAGGAACTGCAGCTCTGATCTTCGCAAATGAAGTGATTTACTACCATCTAGTGGTAAATATCTAGCACGGGGTGGCAGACTGTGTTAAAGGATCCATTGGGCAAAACCTGCTCAGAAACAGATCAAATAAAACCTCGAGTCACCACAAAGACCTCACTCCAGCTCACACGGGTGCCTGTGGGATGGGTGAACAGGGATGGGAGATATACAGAGAAGAATGAGCAGCTTTCACAAATTGACAAAGAGGCTGAGTCAGGTCAGCCATTGAAGAGATGAGGGAAACTGTTGGTCTGAGGTATAGGCTAAGATGACAAAATCCATTCCAAGGAAAGGGAGATGGAGCAGACACCACATGACCAGATGAATCCCTGAAGCCTCCCTCTTGACAACAGTAAGCATGGTCTGGAAGTGGATCTCTGGTTCTTGAACAGAAGGCAGCCATTTGGTCCATCGTGCCTGTGCTAGCTCTTTGCAAGAGCTATTCGATTAATCTCACACCCAATCTGCTCTTTTCCAATAGGCTTACAATTTCCTTCTGACAAAGAATATGTCCCCCTTGTGAAAGTTACTATTTAAAATCTGAGTCCACCACCCTCTTTCAGACTGTGCATTTCAGATCATCATAACTCACTCAGCAATAAAAATCCCACCTTCCCTCAGGTTCATTAACCAATTCTCTAAAATGTCTGTGCTCCGCTTACTCAATCTCCTGCCACTGGAAACAGTCTCTCCTGATTTATTCCATTAAAATCCCTCATGAATTTAAGCACTTTGATTAATTTGATCATTTGAAGATCAGCCCAGCCCCAATCACCATTCAGACATTCTTTCTGCAGATTGCCAGTTGTTCATTGTCTGCCGATGTTTAAACTGAACAGATTATCCTCAGCGGCAGTGATAAAATCAGTCAGATCAATGATCCTGCCTCTCGGACCCCGACCCCAACAATGACCAGAAAGAGAATTGTCTTTAGTTTCTGATATGGGAGCAGTCCCTGGGGATGGAGAAGTTGGGCAGCACGGTAGCACAAGTGGACAGCACTGTGGCTTCACAGTGCCAGGGTCCCAGGTTCGATACCCGGCATGGGTCACTGTCTGTGCGGAGTCTGCACGTTCTCCCCGTGTCTGCGTGGGTTTCCTCCGGGTGCTCCGGTTTCCTCCCACCGTCCAAAGACGTGCAAGTTAGGTTTATTGGCCATGATAAATTTCCCTTAGGGTCCAAAAAGGTTAGGAGGGGTTATTGAGTTATGGGGATTGGGTGGAAGTGAGGGCTTAAGTGGGTGGGTGCAGACTCGATGGGCCGAATGGCCTCCTTTTGCAATGTATGTTCTATGTTCTTGTCCAGGTTTGTGTAAGTGAACATGTGGGGTAAATACAGGATGAGAGAAAGACTCAGTCTAACCTATGTCGTCTCTGTTTCCAGTTGACGTTAAGACTCACCCTCAAGTCTACCTCCTTCCCCCTTCGCTGGATGAGATGGAGACGGATCAGACTGCCACCCTGGTTTGCCTGGTCACCGGATTCTCCCCCGCAGAGATCTACCTGGCCTGGATGGCCAATGACACCCTTCTGAAGTCGGGATTCGTGAACCAGCCGGTGACTGAGGATGGCAGCAGCGGCTGGAACTCGGGCAGTCAGTTGACAGTCTCTGCAGACGAGTGGAACAGAGGCACCACTTACTCCTGTGTGGTGGGACACGAGTCAGCCACAACAAATCTGTTCAGGAGCATTAATAAATCTCACAGCAAACCCACCCTGGTCAATGTGTCACTTGTCCTAACTGACAGCTTTAAATCCTGTTCATAACATCTAGCCATTCAATCACCCATTTATATAATTAATGTAAATGGATGGTTAACGCAACCAGAGGATTGTTGTGATCTCTGTAAAATCTCTCTTCTGGTGGCAGATCATTCAAAACATGAACAAAATCTGACCTTGCTCCACAATTGTGAAAAAAAACTATATTCAGTGATCCAATCAGACAACTAACATCCCTTTTCTCCAAATGTCGGAAGGTCCCGAGTTCCTTTGGAAATATTTTTGTGTTGCATTTGATCAAGTGTGAAACCTGTGCCAGACCCCACGAAGGGTTAATTGTACGTGGCAAAATGTCAATGTCCTGATCCAATTTCAATAAACGTGATGTGAAAAGGTTTCAGTTTTGAGTGTTGATTGTTGGTGTGTTTTGGGAGACAGTAAATGAGTAACTTGGACATGGGGTGTGGTGAGTGTAACATGCTGGTGACCAACAGAGTCTTTGGACCTGCGCTTTCCAAATCTCCCCCCATTGGGATTTCCTCGCCTCGTGTCTGGGTTTATTGTAGGCTAATTAATAAGAGACTGATTGCTATGATTGGTCCACAACTCCATCATCATTGTGTCATACTAATATCAGGGGGGTTTGGTCTTTCTCGATTGACCAATTTCAATTTGCACACACTAAGTTCCCACAGTAAGAGCTGTGAGAATGACCAGATCACCTGGTTTTCGGTGTTTTGGTTGAAAGATAAATGTTGGCTGGTTCAGAACACTGCAAAGAACTCCCTGCTCTTCTTCCACTAGTGCTGGGGGATCATTTACAAATTAACATCAGCCTGAGGGCCATCGTTTAACGTCTCGTTCGAAGGCGGCACCTCCTACACTGCAGCACTTTCTCAGTCCTCATCGGAGTGTCGACCTGAATCACGCACTTAAGTTTCTGGAGGGAAACTTGAACCCACAATCTTCTGACCCAGAGGGGAGAACGCGATCCACGAAACCACGTCACAGCCTTCCATGAATTGCAGGTTTTCAGATCCCATTTGGTCCCTCACTTTCTCACACCACCAGTCACAAGAATTTGTGTCATTGAGCAGATGAGGTCAGTGTTGTACCCAGTAACAACACAAGTTCATTTCACCATGCCTTATAAAATATTAGGTTGACTGAGATATTAATCGAAGCAGAGAATCAAAAAGAAAGAAATATTTGAAGTTATAAAGAATCTCATTCTGGCGATGGGGATAATCTCAGAGTGCTTTACAATCAATGGATTTGTTTGCCAGCCAATGGGTGTTACTGGAGACCAGGAGTCAAAGAGAGTGTGACAAAGAGAGAGAGAAAGTGGGAGAGGTAAAACAGAACGAGAACAGAATCTCTGAGTGAGAAAGGGAAGGTAGTGCGAGAGGGAGAAAGCCAAAGAGGGAGCCAGAACCAGAGAGAGAGAGCTGGAGAAGGAGAGAAAGACTTTCTAATGATTCACTGCTCCCAGTGATCCTCCAGTGTGATCTCCTCCTTCACTGTATTACCTTCAAACTATGAAGATGTTCTGGACCTGGATTTAAATTCAACCGCTCCAATTTCTCTTTGTTTCAGAAAAACCTCAGGATGTGAGAGGAGAGGAAGGAAAGGAAGAGATGGGAGATTTGGAGGGAGATGACAACGCTGTGACAGTCGCTGCCTTTGCCATTCTCTTTATTCTGAGTTTCCTCTACAGCACCTTTGTTACTGTTGTCAAGGTAACCAGACTTTAACTATCTAATGAACAACATACACAGACTATAAAGCCAGGGTGTATCTCCAACTCATTGTTATTATCCGACTCTAAGGGGGGGATTCTCTGTCTCCTGCCCCTGGTATTGGGGGCCCCAATGCGTTGGAGAATCGCACGGCGCCGATCCGAACGCGATGATGCTCCAACACCACACTGGTGGCGGGATCGAGGTTCGCGATGGCGTGCCAGCGGGAGGATGTAAATGACCTCAGTAGGCCCGGCACTCCATTCTGTGGCCATCCATGATTCTCCGGTCCCCAGTACCGGGAATAACGTTGTTGGGGATTACAGATGGTCGGGCGAGATTCTCCAATAATGAGGCTATGTCCCCAAACCCGCGTGAAAACGGGCGCGAATCACTCTAGACTATTTTCTTGCAAGTCCGGGGTGATTCTCCGTTTCTAAGTGGGCTTGCAGGGCCCCGGAATGCTCCACGCAGCTCCGACTACCGATACGGGGTCCTGCACGTCCGGCCGCGGGTCCGCACAGGCGCGCAGCGGCCGCCTGCGGCGCCGGCCCCGCGCGACATGGCGGACCCACGCAGAGGGCTGGCACCGGAGAAGTAGGCCCCCCCATATCGCGCGCGCCTGCCGATCGGTGGCACCCGATCGTGGGCCTGGCCGTCATGGAGGTCCCCCCCTGTGAACGGAGAATCGGCGGACTGGCGATGGGGCGTCGGCGCGTGAATCGCGCCCGGCCCGCGATTCTCCGACCCGGCCTGGGGTCAGAGAATCCGCCCCAGATTTCTGTCCTTTAGTGTCCATGTCCCAGAATAAGGTCAGATTCCTGTCCTTTCGTGTCCATGTCCCAGAATTAGATCAGTTCCCTCTCCTTTTGTGTCCATTTTCCATAATAATAATAATAATAACAGCTTATTGTCACAAGTAGGCTTCAAAGAAATTACTGTGAAAAGCCCCTAGTCGCCACATTCCGGCACCTGGTCGGGGAGGCCGGTACAGGAATTGAACCTGCACTGCTGGCCTTGTTCTGCGATACAAGCCAGCTGTTTAGCCCACTGTGGTAAGATTCCCTGTGCTTAAGATTCCATCTCCCAGAATAAGGTCCGATTCCCAGTCCTGGGGCGAAATTCTCCTACCCGCCCCGCCAGATTTTTGCTCCGACCGGCTGGCGGGAGTCTCCGTAACACCGGCCGGTGAATGGGGTTTTCCATTGTGGGGCAGCCCCACGCCGTCGGGAAACCCCCGGGCGCCGGCAAAACGGAGACTCCCGCCGGCGGAGAATGACGCCCCTGAAGTGTCCATGTTCCAGAATAAGGTCAGGTTCCCTGTCCTTAGGTGTCCGAATCCCAGAATAAGGTCCAATTCCCTGTCCTTAGGTGTCCGAATCCCAGAATAAGGTCCGATTCCCTGTCCTTAAGAGTCCGAATCCCAGAATAAGGTCAGGTTCGATGTTGTTTTGTGTCCAGGTCCCAGTATAAGGTCAGTCCCTGTCCTTTGGTGTCCGTCTCCCAGAATAAGGTGAGATTTCCTGTCCTTTAGTCTC
Organism: Scyliorhinus torazame; assembly: GCF_047496885.1. Classification (NCBI taxonomy): domain Eukaryota; kingdom Metazoa; phylum Chordata; class Chondrichthyes; order Carcharhiniformes; family Scyliorhinidae; genus Scyliorhinus; species Scyliorhinus torazame. The sequence continues at coordinate 129,398,150 of NC_092711.1, read as the reverse complement.
CATTCCACAGAATAATGTCAGATTCCGGGTCTTTTAGTGACCATGTCCCTGAATAAGGCCAAATTCCCTGTTCTTTATTGTCCATGAGCGGGATTCTCCCTTCTGACGGCCGTGTTGACTCCGTTGTAAATACCGGAGGGTTTAACGTCGGTGTCATCGGATCGCGAAGTAGCGATCCTCTGCCCGATAGGGGGCCAGCACGGCACTGGAGCGACCCACGCCGCTTCAGCTGCCGATGCCGGCGTCAAATGGGCGCCGCGGGTCTGCGCATGCGCACTGCGACCGGCGTGAACTCGCGCATGCGCGGTAGCTCCTTCTCCGCGCCGACCCAGATGCAACATGGCGTAGGGCTACAGGGGCTGGTGCTGTGTAAAAGAGGCCCCCACCAGGTGAGGCCGGCCTGCCAACCGGTAGGCCCCGATCGCGGGCCAGGCCACGGTGGAGGCCCCCCTGGGGTCGGACCCCCCCCTCCCCCCCCCCGCTACCTCCACCAGGCCGCCCCCGACAAGATGGATGCCAAGGTCCCACCGGGTAAGACCACATGTGAACTGTGCCGGTGGGACTCGGGCTTTCTTGGCGGCCACCCGGCCCATCCCAGGCGGAGAATCACCGGGGGACCCACATAGAGTGCCCCCCGACTGGCGGCGCACCTTGAATCGGTGACCGGAGAATCGGCTGACCGGCGTCGGGGTGGAGTCGTGCGAATCTCACCCGGCCCGGAGATTCGCTGAACCGGCGCGGGATGAGAGAATCCCACCCAGGGTCTCAGAATAAGGTCCATTACTGTATACCCCACAGAATAAAGGCAAATACCCTGTCCTTTAGTGTCCATGTCCCAGAATAAGGTCAGATTCCCTGACCTTTAGTGTCCATGTCCCAGAATAAGGTCAGATTCCCTGTCCTTTAGTGTCCATGTCCCAGAATAAGGTCAGATTCCCTGTCCTTTCGTGTCCATGTCCCAGAATAAGGTCAGATTCCCTGACCTTTAGTGTCCATGTCCCAGAATAAGGTCAGATTCCCTGTCCTTTAGTGTCCATGTCCCAGAATAAGGTCAGATTCCCTGACCTTTAGTGTCCATGTCCCAGAATAAGGTCAGATTCCCTGTCCTTTAGTGTCCATGTCCCAGAATAAGGTCAGATTCCCTGTCCTTTAGTGTCCATGACCCACAATAATGTCAGATTCCCTGTCCTTTAGTGTCCATGTCCCAGAATAAGGTCAGGTTCCCTGTCCTTTAGTGTCCATGTCCTAGAATAAGGTCAGATTCAAAGAACAAAGAAAAGCACAGCACAGGAACAGGCCCTTTGGCCCTCCAAGCCCGTGCCGACCATGCTGCCCATCTAAACTAAAATCTTCTACACTTCCGGGGTCCATATCCCTCTATTCCCATCCTACTCATGCATTTGTCAAGGTGCCCCTTAAACGTCATTATTGTCCCTGCTTCCATCACCTCCTCCGGCAGCGAGTTCCAGTCACCCACTACCCTCTGTGTAAAACATTTGCCTCATACATCTCCTCTGAATCTTGCCCCTCGCACCTATCTATGCCCCCTCGTAATTGGCCCCACTACCCTGGGGAAAAGCCTCTCACTATCCATTCTGTCTATGCCCCTCATAAATTTGTAGACCTCTATCAGGTCGCCCCTCAATCTCTGTCATTCCAGTGAGAACAAACCGAGTATATTCAACCTCTCCCCATAGCTAATGCCCTCCATACCAGGCAACATCCTGGTAAATCTCTTCTGCACCCTCTCTAAAGCCTCCACATCCTTCTGGTAGTGTGGACACCAGAATTGAACACTATCCTCCAAGTGTGGCCTAACTATGGTTCTATACAGCTGCAACATAACTTGCCAATTTTTATACTCAATGCCCCGGCCAAAGAAGGCAAGCATGCTGTATGCCTTTTTACTACCTGCTCCACCTGTGTTGCCCCTTTCAGTGACCTGTGGACCTGTACACCTAGATCTCTCTGACTATCAATACTCTTGAGGGTTCTACCATTCACTGTATATTCCCTACCTGCATTAGACCTTCCAAAATGCATTACCTCACATTTGTCCGAATTAAACTCCATCTGCCATCTCTCCGCCCAAGGCTCCAAACAATCTAAATCCTGCTGTATCCTCTGACAGTCCTCATCGCTATCCACAATTCCACCAACCTTTGTGTCGTCTGGAAACTTACTAATCAGACATTTTCCTTGAAATCATTTATATATACTACGAACAGCAAAGGTCCCAGCACTGATCCCTGCGGAACACCACGGGTCACGCCCTCCAATCAGAAAAGCACCCTTCCATTGCTAATCTCTGCCTTCTATGACCTAGCCGATTCTGTATCCATCTTGCCAGCTCACCCCTGATCACGTGTGACTTCACCTTTCGTACCAATCTGCCATGAGGGACCTTGTCAAAGGCTTTACTGAAGTCCATATAGACAACATCCACTGCCCTACCTGCACCAATCATCTTTGTGATCTCCTCGAAAAACTCTATCAAGTTAGTGAGACACGACCTCCCCTTCACAAAACCGTGCTGCCTCTTGCTAATATGTCCATTTGCTTCCAAATGGGAGTAGATCCTGTCTCTAAGAATTCTCTCCAGTAATTTCCCTACCACTGACGTAAGGCTCACTGGCCTGTAGTTCCCTGGATTATCCTTGCTACCCTTCTTAAACAGAGGGACAACATTGGCTATTCTCCAGTCCTCCGGGACATCACCTGAAGACAGTGAGGATCCAAAGATTTCTGTCAAGGCCTCAGCAATTTCCTCTCCAGCCTCCTTCAGTATTCTGGGGTAGATCCCATCAGGCCCTGGGGATTTGTCTACCTTAATATTTTTCAAGACGCCCAACACCTCGTCTTTTTGGATCTCAATGTGACCCAGGCTATCTACACACCCTTCTCCAGGCTCAACATCCACCAATTCCTTCTCTTTGGTGAATACTGATGCAAAGTATTCATTTAGTACCTCGCCCATTTACTCTGGCTCCACACATAGATTCCCTCGCCTATCCTTCAGTGGGCCAACCCTTTCCCTGGCTACCCTCTTGCTTTTTATGTACGTGGAAAAGCCTTGGGATTTTCCTTAACCCTATTTGCCAATGACTTTTCGTGACACCTTTTAGCTCTCCTGACTCCTTGCTTAAGTTCCTTCCTATTTTCCTTATATTCCACACAGGCTTCATCTGTTCCCAGCCTTCTAGCCCTGACAAATGCCTCCTTTTTCTTTTTGACGAGGCCTACAATATCTCTCGTTATCCAAGGTTCCCAAAATTTGCCGTATTTATCCTTCTTCCGCACAGGAACATGCCAGTCCTGAATTCCTTTCAACTGACATTTGAAAGCCTTCCACATGTCAGATGTTGATTTACCCTCAAACATCCGCACCCAATCTAGGCTCTTCAGTTCCTGCCTAGTATTGTTACAATTAGCCTTCCCCCAATTTAGCACATTCACCCTAGGGCCACTCTTATCCTTGTCCACCAGCACTTTAAAACTTACTGAATTGTGGTCACTGTTCCCGAAATGCTCCCCGACTGAAACTTCGACCACCTGACCGAGCTCATTCCCCAATACCAGGTCCAGTACAGCCCCTGCCCTAGATGGACTATCTACATATTGTTTTAAGAAGCCCTCCTGGATGCTCCTTACAAACTCTGCCCCATCCAAGCCCCTAGCACTAAGTGAGTCCCAGTCAATATTGGGAAAGTTAAAGTCTCCCATCACAACAACCCTGTTGCTTTTACTCCTTTCCAAAATCTGTCTACCTGTCTGCTCCTCTGTCTCCCGCTGGCTGTTGGGTGGCCTGTAGTAAACCCCCAACATTGTGACTGCACCCTTCTTATTCCCGATCTCTACCCATATAGCCTCGTTGCCCTCTGAGGTGTCCTCTCGCAGTACAGCTGTGATAGTCTCCCGAACCAGGAGCGCAACTCCTCCACACCTTTTACACCCCCCTCTATCCCACCTGAAACATCTAAATCCTGGAATGTTTAGCTGCCAATTCTGTCCTTCCCTCAACCAGGGGCGAAATTCTCCTACCCGCCCCGCCACATTTCTGCGCCGACCGGCCGGCGGGAGTCTCCGTAACACCGGCCGGTCAATGGGGTTTCCCATTGTGGGGCACCCCCACGCCGTCGGGAAACCCCCGAGCGCCGGCAGAACGGAGACTCCCGCCGGCGGAGAATGACGCCCCAGGTCTCTGTAATGGCAACAATATCATAGTTCCAAGTACTAATCCAAGCTCTCAGTTCATCTGCCTTATCTGTTATACGTCTTGCATTTTCAGCAATGCTGTCTTCAGCAACATCTCCCTGTCTGCTCTTCCTCAGAGCCATACTGGCCCTATTCCCGAGTTCAAAAAAGCCATAAAGAAGAGTAAGGTAGACTATGAAAGTAAACTGGCTCAGAACATAAAAGCAGATAGTAAAAGCTTCTACAAATATATAAGACAAAAAAGAGTGGCTAAGGTAAATATTGGTCCTTTGGAAGATGAGAAGGGAGATTCAATAATAGGAGACGGGGAAATGGCTGAGGAGCTGAACAGGTTTTTTGGGTCAGTCTTCACAGTGGAGGACACAAATAACATGCCAGTGACTGATGGAAATAAGGATATGATAGGTGAGGACCTTGAGATGATTGTAATCACTAAGGAGGCAGTATTGGGCAAGCTAATGGGGCTAAAGGTAGACAAGTCTCCTGGCCCTGATGGGATGCATCCCAGAGTGTTAAAAGAGATGGCTAGGGAAATTGTAAACGCACGAGTGATAATTTATCAAAATTCACTAGACTCTGGGGTGGTCCCAGAGGATTGGAAAGTAGCAAACGTGACACCACTGTTTAAAAAAGGAGGTCGGCAGAAAGCGGGTAATTATAGGCCGGTAAGCTTAACTTCGGTTGTAGGGAAAATGCTGGAATCTATCATTAAGGAGGAAATAGCGGGGCACCTGGAGGGAAATTGTCCCATTGGGCAGATGCAGCATGGGTTCACAAAGGGTAGGTCGTGTCTGACTAATTTGGTATAATTCTTTGAGGCCGTTACCAGTGCAGTAGATAACGGGGAGCCAATGGATGTGGTATATCTGGATTTCTAGGGTTCCTCCTACACTCCGTCCTAAATCTACTTCCCCTTATTTTGAGGCTAAGCCCCCTAGTTCTGCTTTCCCCGACCACTGGAAACAACCTGCCCGCATCTATCCTATCTATTCCCTTCATAATTTTATATGTTTCAATAAGATCCCCCCGCATCCTTCTAAACTCCAATGAGTACAGTCCCAGTCTACTCAACCTCTCGTCATAATCTAATCCCCTCAACTCTGGGATCAACCCAGTGAATTTCCTCTGCACTCCCTCCAGTGCCAATATGTCCTTTCTCAGGTAAGGAGACCAAAACTGAACACAATACTCCAGATGCGGCCTCACCAACACCTTATACAATTGCAGCATAACCTCCCTAGTCTTGAACTCCATCCCTCTAGCAACGAAAGACAAAACTCGATTAGCCTTCTTAATCACCTGTTGCACCTGCACACCAACGTTTTGCGACTCGTGCACCAGCACACCCAGGTCCCTCTGCACAGCAGCATGTTTTAACATCTTACCGTTTAAATAATAATCCATTCTGCTGTTATTCCTCCCAAAATGGATAGCCTCACACTTGGCAACATTGAATTCCATCTGCCAGACCCTAGCCCATTCACCTAACCTATCCAAATCCTTCTGCAGACTTCTGGTATCCTCTGCACTTTTTGCTTTACCACTCATCTTAGTGTCGTCTGCAAACTTTGACACATTGCACTTGGTCCCCAACTCCAAATCGTCTATGTAAATTGTGAACAACTGCGGGCCCAACACTGATCCTTGAGGGACCCCACTAGTTACAGGTTGCCAATCAGAGAAACACCCATTTATCCCCACTCTCTGCTTTCTGTTAGTTAACCAATCCTCTACCCATGCTACCACGTTACCCTCAATGCCATGCATCTTTAGTTTATGCAGCAACCTTTTGTGTGGCACCTTGTCAAAAGCTTTCTGGAAATACAGATATACCACATCCATTGGCTCCCCGTTATCTACTGCACTGGTAACGTCCTCAAAAAATTCTACCAAATTAGTCAGACACGACCTACCCTTTATAAACCCATGCTGCGTCTGCCTAATGGGACAATTTCCCTCCAGGTGCCCCACTATTTCCTCCTTAATGATAGATTCCAGCATTTTCCCTACAACCAAAGTTAAGCTTCCCGGCCTATAATTACCCGCTTTCTGCCGACCTCCTTTTTTGAAAAAATATATATATTTTATTGAAAATTTTTGCCCAACCATCACAGGACATTGTGTATCCTTTACACAGTAATATAACAGTATAAATAACAATGGCCTGTTTTATAAACAAAAAATAAATAATATCTAACAAAAAACGAAAACTAACTCTAAATGGCAACTGCCTTGTCTCAGATAAACACTCTCCAAAAATATGATTTGACAGTCCAATATACAATTAACTATATCAACAACCTATACATATTATGCATATATATTAACGGGCCTGAGAGTCTTTCTGGTTCCTCCCCCCCCCCCCCCCCCCCCCCCCCCCGGGCTGCTGCTGCTGCCTTCTTCTTTTCCATTCCCTCTATCTTTCTGTGAGGTATTCGACGAACGGTTGCCACTGCCTGGTGAACCCTTGAGCCGATCCCCTTAGGACGAACTTAATCCGTTCCAGCTTTATAAACCCTGCCATGTCATTTATCCAGGTCTCCACCCCCGGGGGCTTGGCTTCCTTCCACATCAACAGTATCCTGCGCCGGGCTACGAGGGACGCAAAGGCCAAAACATCAGCCTCTCTCGCCTCCTGCACTCCCGGCTCTTCTGCAACCCCAAATATAGCCAACCCCCAGCTTGGTTCGACCCGGACCCCCACTACTTTCGAAAGCACCTTTGTCACCCCCACCCAAAACCCCTGTAGTGCCGGACATGACCAGAACATGTGGGTATGATTTGCTGGGCTTCTCGAGCATCTCGCACACCTATCTTCCACCCCAAAAAATTTACTGAGCCGTGCTCCAGTCATATGCGCTCTGTGTAACACCTTGAATTGTATCAGGCTTAGCCTGGCACACGAGGACAATGAGTTTACCCTACTTAGGGCATCCGCCCACAGCCCCTCCTCAATCTCCTCCCCCAGCTCTTCTTCCCATTTCCCTTTCAGCTCATCTACCATAATCTCCCCCTCGTCCCTCATTTCCCTATATATATCTGACACCTTACCGTCCCCCACCCATGTCTTTGAGATCACTCTGTCCTGCACCTCCTGCATCGGGAGCTGCGGAAATTCCCTCACCTGTTGCCTCGCAAAAGCCCTTAGTTGCATATACCGGAATGCATTCCCTTGGGGCAACCCATATTTCTCGGTCAGCGCTCCCAGACTTGCAAACTTCCCATCCACAAACAGATCTTTCAATTGTGTTACTCCTGCTCTTTGCCATATTCCAAATCCCCCATCCATTCTCCCCGGGGCAAACCTATGATTATTTCTTATCGGGGACCCCACCAAGGCTCCCGTCTTTCCCCTGTGCCGTCTCCACTGTCCCCAAATTTTCAAAGTAGCCACCACCACCGGGCTTGTGGTGTATTTCTTCGGTGAGAACGGCAATGGGGCCGTCACCATAGCTTGTAGGCTAGTCCCCCTACAGGACGCCCTCTCCAGTCTCTTCCACGCCGCACCCTCCTCTTCTCCCATCCACTTACTCACCATTGAGATATTGGCGGCCCTGTAGTACTCACTTAGGCTCGGTAGTGCCAGCCCCCCCTATCCCTACTACGCTGTAAGAATCCCTTCCTCACTCTCGGGGTCTTCCCGGCCCACACAAAACTCATGATACTCTTTTCAATCCTTTTGAAAAAAGCCTTCGTGATCACCACCGGGAGGCACTGAAACACAAAGAGGAATCTCGGGAGGACTACCATTTTAACCGCCTGCACCCTCCCTGCCAATGACAGGGACACCATGTCCCATCTCTTGAAGTCCTCCTCCATTTGTTCCACCAACCGCGTTAAATTTAACCTATGCAATGTACCCCAATTCTTGGCTATCTGGATCCCCAAGTAACGAAATCCCTCGTTGCCTTCCTCAATGGTAAATCCTCTATTTCTCTGCTCTGCTCCCCTGGATGCACCACAAACAACTCACTTTTCCCCATGTTCAGTTTATATCCCGAAAATTCTCCAAACTCCCGAAGTGTCCGCATTATCTCTGGCATCCCCTCCGCCGGGTCCGCTACATATAACAATAAATCATCCGCACACAGAGATACCCGGTGTTCTTCTCCTCCTCTGAGTACTCCCCTCCACTTCCTGGAACCCCTCAATGCTATTGCCAGGGGCTCAATCGCCAGTGCAAACAATAACGGGGACAGAGGGCATCCCTGCCTTGTCCCTCTATGGAGCCGAAAGTATGCAGATCCCCATCCATTCATGACCGCACTCGCCATCGGGGCCCTATACAACAGCTGTACCCATCTAACATACTCACCTCCAAAACCAAATCTCCTCAGCACCTCCCACAAATAATCCCACTCCACTCTATCAAATGCTTTCTCGGCATCCATCGCCACCACTATCTCCGCTTCCCCCTCTGGTGGGGGCATCATCATTACCCCTAGCAGCCTCCGTATATTCGTATTCAGCTGTCTCCCCTTCACAAACCCAGTTTGGTCCTCGTGGACCACCCCCGGGACACAGTCCTCTATCCTCATTGCCATTACCTTGGCCAGAATCTTAGCGTCTACATTTAGGAGGGAAATAGGTCTATAGGACCCGCATTGCAGCGGGTCCTTTTCCTTCTTTAGGAGAAGCGATATCGTTGCTTCAGACATAGTCGGGGGCAGCTGTCCCCTTTCCTTTGCCTCATTAAAGGTCCTCATCAGTAGCGGGGCGAGCAAGTCCACATATTTCCTATAAAATTCAACTGGAAATCCATCCGGTCCCGGAGCCTTCCCCGCCTGCATGCTCCTAATTCCTTTCACTACTGCCTCTATTTCGATCTGTGCTCCCAGTCCCACCCTCTCCTGCTCCTCCACCTTAGGAAATTCCAGCTGGTCCAGAAAGCCCATCATTCTCTCCCTCCCATCCGGGGTTGAGCTTCGTATAATCTTTTATAAAATGCCTTGAACACTCCATTCACTCTCTCCGCTCCCCGCTCCATCTCTCCTTCCTCATCCCTCACTCCCCCTATTTCCCTCGCTGCTCCCCTTTTCCTCAATTGGTGGGCCAGCAACCTGCTCGCCTTCTCCCCATATTCGTACTGTACACCCTGTGCCTTCCTCCACTGTGCCTCTGCAGTACCCGTTGTCAGCAAGTCAAATTCTACGTGTAGCCTTTGCCTCTCCCTGTACAGTCCCTCCTCCGGTGCCTCCGCATATTGCCTGTCCACCCTCAGAAGTTCTTGCAGCAACCGCTCCCGTTCCCTACTCTCCTGCTTTCCTTTATGTGCCCTTATTGATATCAGCTCCCCTCTAACCACTGCCTTCAGCGCCTCCCAGACCACTCCCACCTGGACCTCCCAATTATCATTGAGTTCCAAGTACTTTTCAATGCACCCCCTCACCCTTAGACACGCCCCCTCATCTGCCATTAGTCCCATGTCCATTCTCCAGGGTGGGCGCCCTTCTGTTTCCTCCCCTATCTCCAAGTCCACCCAGTGTGGAGCATGATCCGAAATGGCAATAGCCGTATACTCCGTTCCCCTCACCTTCGGGATCAACGCCCTTCCCAAAACGAAAAAGTCTACTCGCGAATAGACTTTGTGGACATAGGAGAAAAACGAAAACTCCTTACTCCTAGGTCTGCTAAATCTCCACGGGTCTACTCCTCCCATCTGCTCCATAAAATCTTTAAGCACCTTGGCTGCTGCCGGCCTCCTTCCAGTCCTGGACCTCGACCTGTCCAGCCCTGGTTCCAACACCGTATTGAAATCTCCCCCTATTACCAACTTTCCCACCTCTAGGTCCGGGATGCGTCCTAGCGTACGCCTCATAAAATTGGCATCATCCCAGTTCGCGGCATATACGTTTACCAAAACCACCGTCTCCCCCTGTAATTTGCCACTCACCATCACGTATCTGCCCCCGCTATCCGCCACTATAGTCTTTGCCTCAAACATTACCCGCTTCCCCAATAATATAGCCACCCCCCTGTTTTTCGCATCTAGCCCCGAATGAAACACCTGCCCCACCCATCCTTTGCGTAGTCTAACCTGGTCTATCAGTTTCAAGTGCGTCTCCTGTAACATAACCACGTCTGCCTTAAGTTTCTTAAGGTGTGCGAGTACCCTTGCCCTTTTTATCGGCCCGTTCAGCCCTCTCACATTCCACGTGATCAGCCGGGTTGGGGGGCTTTTTACCCCCCCCTTGTTGATTAGCCATCCCCTTTTTCCAGCTCCTCCCCCGGTTCCCACGCAGCTGTGTCCCCCCCAGACGGTGCCCTCCCGCCCACCCCACCCCATACCAGCTCCCCCCTCTCCCCAGCAGCAGCAACCCAATAATTCCCCCCTCCCCCGCTAGATCCCCCACTAGCGTAGTTACACCCCCCATGTTACTCCCAGAAGTCAGCAAACTCTGGCCGACCTCGGCTTCCCCCCGTGACCTCGGCTCGCACCGTGCGACGCCCCCTCCTTCCTGCTTCCCTATTCCCGCCATGATTATCATAGCGCGGGAACCAAGCCCGCGCTTCCCCCTTGGCCCCACCCCCAATAGCCAACGCCCCATCTCCTCCACCTCCTTTCCTCCCCCCACCACCACCTGTGGAAGAGAGAAACGTTACCACATCGCAGGATTAATAACATAAAACTCCTCTTTCCCCCCTTTTTACCCCCCTCTTCGCCCCCCCATACTCGCCCCACCACTTTGTTTCAAACGTTCTTTTTAATAACCCGATCATTCCAATTTTTCTTCCACGATAAAAGTCCACGCCTCATCCGCCGTCTCAAAGTAGTGGTGCCTCCCTTGGTATGTGACCCACAGTCTTGCCGGTTGCAGCATCCCGAATTTTATCTTCTTTTTGTGAAGCACCGCCTTGGCCCGATTAAAGCTCGCCCTCCTTCTCGCCACCTCCGCACTCCAGTCTTGGTATACGCGGATCACCGCGTTCTCCCACTTACTGCTCCGAGTTTTCTTTGCCCATCTAAGGACCATCTATCTCTCTGTCCTTGAAACGGAGGAATCTCACCACTATGGCTCTAGGAATTTCTCCTGCTCTCGGTCCTCGCGCCATCACTCGGTATGCTCCCTCCACCTCCAACGGACCCGCCGGGGCCTCCGCCCCCATTAACGAGTGCAGCATCGTGCTCACATATGCCCCGACGTCCGCTCCCTCCGCACCTTCAGGAAGACCAAGAATCCTTAAGTTATTCCTCCTCGCGTTGTTCTCCAGCACCTCCAGTCTTTCCACACATCGTTTATGGTGTGCCTCGTGCATCTCCGTCTTCACCACCAGGCCCTGTATGTCGTCCTCATTCTCGGCAGCCTTTGCCTTCACGACCCGAAGCTCCCGCTCCTGGGTCTTTTGCTCATCCTTTAGCCCTTCGATCGCCTGTAATATCGGGGCCAACAGCTCTTTCTTCATTTCCTTTTTGAGTTCTTCCACAAAGCATTTCAAGAACTCTTGTTGTTCAGGGCCCCATATTAAACTGCCACCTTCCGACGCCATCTTGGTTTTTGCTTGCCTTCCTTGCCGCTGCTCGAAGGGATCCACTGCAATCCGGCCACTTTCCCCTCCTTTTTCCATCCGTATCCAGGGGGAATTCCCTTCTGGTTTACCGCACAGCGTTTTTAGCCGTTAAAATTGCCGTTGGGGCTCCTATTAAGAGCCCAAAAGTCCGTTCCACCGGGAGCTGCTGAAACGTGCGACTTAGCTGGTCATCGCCGCACCCGGAAGTCGCCGACCTCCTTTTTTAAACAGTGGTGTCACGTTTGCTACTTTCTAATCCTCTGGGACCACCCCAGAGTGTAGTGAATTTTGATAAATTATCACTAGTACGTTTACAATTTCCATCCCGCAGAATAAGGTCAGATTCCCTTTCCTTTAGTGTCCATCTCCCAGAATCAGGTCAGATTCCCAGGCCTTTACTGTGCATGTCCCTGAATACAGTCCGATTCCCAGGCCTTTGGTATGCATACTCCAGAATCAGGTCAGATTCCCTGTCCTTTCGAGGCCATTCCCCAGAATAATGTCAGATTCCATGTCCTTTACTGTATTTCCCTGAGAATATGGTCAGATTCCCTGTTCTTTAATATCCATACTCCAGAATAAGCACAGACTCCCTGTCCCTTAGTGTCCATGTCCCAGAATAACGTCAGATTCCCAGTCCTTTAGTGTCCATATCTCAGAATAAGGTCAGATTCCCTGTCCTTTAGTGTCCATGTCCCAGAATAAGGTCAGATTCCCTGTCCTTTAGTGTCCATGTCCCAGAATAAGGTCAGATTCCCTGTCCTTTAGTGTCCATATCCCAGAATCAGGTCAGATTCCTTGTCCTTTAGTGTCCACCTCCCATAATGTCAGATTCCCTCTCCTTTAGTGTCCATGTCTCAGAATAATGTCAGATTCCCTGTCCCTTAGTGTCCATGTCCCACAATAAGGTCAGATTCCCTCTCCTTTAGTGTCCATGTCCCAGAATAATGTCAAATTCCCTTCCTTTTACTGTCGATGTCCCAGAATGAGGTCAGATTTCCTGTCCTTCGTGTATATCTCCAGAATAAGGTCAGATACCCTGCCCATCAGTATCCATCTCAAGAATAAGGTCAGATTCCTGTCCTATAATGTCCATGTCCCAGATTAATGTCAGATTCCCTGTACTTTGGTGTATATACCCAGAATAAAGTCATATTCCCTGTCCTTTAGTGTCCATCCCCCAGAATAATGTCAGATTCCCTGTCCTTTAGTGTCCATGTCTCAGAATAAGATCAGATTCCCTGTCCTTTAATGTAAATCCCCAGTATAGTGTCCGATTCACTGTCCTTCAGTGTCCATGTCCGAGAATAACATCAGATTCCCTGTCCTTTCGTGTCAATCCCTCTGAATAAGGTCAAATTGCCTGTCCTTTCGTGTAACTCCCCGAGAATAAGGTCAGATACCCTGTCCTTTAGTGTCCATGCCCCAGTATAATGTCAGATTCCCTGACCTTTAGTGTCCATGTCCCAGAATAAGGTCAGATTCCCTGTCCTTTAGTGTCCATGCCCCAGTATAATGTCAGATTCCCTGTCCTTTAGTGTCCAGGCCCCAGAATAAGGCCAGATTCCCTGTCGTTTAGTGTCCATGTCCCAGTATAATGTCAGATTCCCTGTCGTTTAGTGTCCATGTCCCAGTATAATGTCAGATTCCCTGTCCTTTATTGTCCATGTCCCAGAATAAGGTCAGATACCCTGTCCTTTAGTGTCCATGCCCCAGTACAATGTCAGATTCCCTGTCCTTTCGTGCCAATGCCCCAGTAAAATGTCAGATTCCCTGTCCTTTAGTGTCCATGCCCCAGAATAAGGTCAGATTCCCTGTCCTTTAGTGTCCATGCCCCAGAAAAAGGTCAGATTCCCCGTCCTTTAGTGTCCATGCCCCAGAATAAGGTCAGATTCCTGTCCTTTAGTGTCCATATCTCAGAATAAGGTCAGATTCCCTTTCCTTTAGTGTCCATGTCCCAGAATAAGGTCAGATTCCCTGTCCTTTAGTGTCCATGTCCCAGAATAAGGTCAGATTCCCTGTCCTTTAGTGTCCATATCCCAGAATCAGGTCAGATTCCTTGTCCTTTAGTGTCCACCTCCCATAATGTCAGATTCCCTCTCCTTTAGTGTCCATGTCTCAGAATAATGTCAGATTCCCTGTCCCTTAGTGTCCATGTCCCACAATAAGGTCAGATTCCCTCTCCTTTAGTGTCCATGTCACAGAATAATGTCAAATTCCCTTCCTTTTACTGTCGATGTCCCAGAATGAGGTCAGATTTCCTGTCCTTCGTGTATATCTCTAGAATAAGGTCAGATACCCTGCCCATCAGTATCCATCTCAAGAATAAGGTCAGATTCCTGTCCTATAATGTCCATGTCCCAGATTAATGTCAGATTCCCTGTACTTTGGTGTATATACCCAGAATAAAGTCATATTCCCTGTCCTTTAGTGTCCACCCCCCAGAATCATGTCAGATTCCCTGTCCTTTAGTGTCCATGTCTCAGAATAACATCAGATTCCCTGTCCTTTAATGTAAATCCCCAGTATAGTGTCCGATTCACTGTCCTTCAGTGTCCATGTCCGAGAATAACCTCAGATTCCCTATCCTTTCGTGTCAATCCCTCAGAATAAGGTCAAATTGCCTGTCCTTTCGTGTAACTCCCCGAGAATAAGGTCAGATACCCTGTCCTTTAGTGTCCATGCCACAGTATAATGTCAGATTCCCTGTCCTTTAATGTCCATGCCCCAGAATAATGTCAGATTCCCTGTCGTTTAGTGTCCATGCCCCAGTATAATGTCAGATTCCCTGTCCTTTATTGTCCATGTCCCAGAATAAGGTCAGATTCCCTGTCCTTTAGTGTCCTGCCCCAGAAAAAGGTCAGATTCCCCGTCCTTTAGTGTCCATGCCCCAGAATAAGGTCAGATTCCTGTCCTTTAGAGTCCATGTCCCAGAAAAAGGTCAGATTCCCTGTCCGTTAGTGTCTATCTCCCAGAATAAGGTCGGATTCCCTGTCCTTTAGTCTCCATCCCGCAGAATAATGTCAGATTCCCTGTGCGTTAGTGTCTGTGTCCCTGAATAAGGCCAGATTCCCTGTCCTTTAGTATCCACACTCCAGAATCAGGTCAGATTCCCAGGCCTTTAGTGTCCATGTCCTAGAATAAGGTCAGATTCCCTGTCCTTTAGTGTCCATGTCTCAGAATAAGGTCAGATTCCCTGCCCTTTAATGTAAATCCCCCAGTATAGGGTCCGATTCACTGTCCTTCAGTGTCCATGTCCGAGAATAACATCAGATTCCCTGTCCTTTAGTGTCAATTCCTCAGAATAAGGTCAAATTGCCTGTCCTTTCGTGTAACTCCCCGAGAATAAGGTCAGATTCCCTGTCCTTTAGTGTCCATGCCCCAGAATAAGGTCAGATTCTCTGTCCTTTAGTGTCCATGCCCCAGTATAATGTCAGATTCCCTGTCCTTTAGTGTCCATGCCCCAGAATAAGGTCAGATTCCCTGTCCTTTAGTGTCCATGCCCCAGAATAAAGTCAGATTCACTGTCGTTTAGTGTCCATGCCCCAGTATAATGTCAGATTCCCTGTCCTTTAGTGTCCATGCCCCAGAATAAGGTCAGATTCCCTGTCGTTTAGTGTCCATGCCCCAGTATAATGTCAGATTCCCTCTCCCTTAGTGTCCATGCCCCAGAATAAGGTCAGATTCCCTGTCCATTCGTGTCCATGCCCCAGTATAATGTCAGATTCCCTGTCCTTTAGTGTCAATCCCTCAGAATAAGGTCAGATTCCCTGTCCTTTCGTGTAACTCCCCGAGAATAAGGTCAGATTCCCTGTCCTTTAGTGTCCATGCCCCAGAATAAGGTCAGATTCCCTGTCCTTTCGTGTCCATGTCCCAGAATAAGGTCAGATTCCCTGTCCTTTATTGTCCGTGCCCCAGAATAAGGTCAGATTCCCTGTCCTTTAGTGTCCATGCCACAGAGTAAGGTCAGATTCCTTGTCCTTTAGTGTCCATGCCCCAGAATAAGGTCAGATTCCCTGTCCTTTAGTGTCCATGTCCCAGGAAAAGGTCAGATTCCCTGTCCTTTAGTGTCCATGCCCCAGAATAAGTTCAGATTCCTGTCCTTTAGAGTCCATGTCACAGAAAAAGGTCAGATTCCCTGTCCGTTAGTGTCCATCTCCCAGAATAAGGTCGGATTCCCTGTCCTTTAGTGTCCATGCCCCAGTATAATGTCAGATTCCCTGTCCTTTAGTATCCACACTCCAGAATCAGGTCAGATTCCCAGGCCTTTAGTGTCCATGTCCCAGAATAATGTCAGATTCGCTGTCATTTAGTGTCTATCCCCAGATTGAGGTCAGATTCCCTGTCCTTTAGTGTCCATGTCCCAGAATAAGGTCAGATTCCCTGTCCTTTAGTGTCCATGCCCCAGAATAAGGTCAGATTCCCTGTCCTTTAATGTAAATCCCCCAGTATAGGGTCCGATTCACTGTCCTTCAGTGTCCATGTCCGTTAATAACATCAGATTCCCTGTCCTTTCGTGTCAATCCCTCAGAATAAGGTCAAATTCCCTGTCCTTTAGTATAACTCCCCGAGAATAAGGTCAGATACCCTGTCCTTTAGTGTCCATGCCCCAGTATAATGTCAGATTCCCTGTCCTTTAGTGTCCATGCCCCAGAATAAGGTCAGATTCTCTGTCCTTTAGTGTCCATGTCCCAGAATAAGGTCAGATTCCCTGTCGTTTAGTGTCCATGCCCCAGTATAATGTCAGATTCCCTGTCCTTTAGTGTCCATGCCCCAGAATAAGGCCAGATACCCTGTCCTTTAGTGTCCATGTCCCAGAATAAAGTCAGATTCACTGTCGTTTAGTGTCCATGCCCCAGTATAATGTCAGATTCCCTGTCCTTTAGTGTCCATGCCCCAGAATAAGGCCAGATACCCTGTCCTTTAGTGTCCATGTCCCAGAATAAGGTCAGATACCCTGTCGTTTAGTGTCCATGCCCCAGTATAATGTCAGATTCCCTGTCCTTTAGTGTCCATGCCCCAGAATAAGGTCAGATTCTCTGTCCTTTAGTGTCCATGTCCCAGAATAAGGTCAGATACCCTGTCGTTTAGTGTCCATGTCCCAGAATAAGGTCAGATACCCTGTCCTTTAGTGTCCATGTCCCAGAATAAGGTCAGATTCCCTGTCGTTTAGTGTCCATGCCCCAGTATAATGTCAGATTCCCTGTCCTTTAGTGTCCATGTCCCAGAATAAGGTCAGATTCCCTGTCCTTTAGTGTCCATGTCCCAGAATAAGGTCAGATACCCTGACCTTTAGTGTCCATGTCCCAGAATAAGGTCAGATACCCTGTCGTTTAGTGTCCATGCCCCAGTATAATGTCAGATTCCCTGTCGTTTAGTGTCCATGCCCCAGAATAAGGTCAGATTCCCTGTCCTTTAGTGTCCATGTCCCAGAATAAGGTCAGATAGCCTGACCTTTAGTGTCCATGTCCCAGAATAAGGTCAGATACCCTGTCGTTTAGTGTCCATGCCCCAGTATAATGTCAGATTCCCTGTCGTTTAGTGTCCATGCCCCAGAATAAGGTCAGATACCCTGTCGTTTAGTGTCCATGCCCCAGTATAATGTCAGATTCCCTGTCGTTTAGTGTCCATGCCCCAGTATAATGTCAGATTCCCTGTCCTTTAGTGTCCATGCCCCAGTATAATGTCAGATTCCCTGTCCTTTAGTGTCCATGCTCCAGAATAAGGTCAGATTCCCTGTCGTTTAGTGTCCATGCCCCAGTATAATGTCAGATTCCCTGTCCTTTAGTGTCCATGTCGCAGAGTAAGGTCAGATTCCTGTTCTTTCGTTTCCATCCTCCAGAACAAAATCAGATTCCCTGTCCTTTAGTGTCCATCCCCCAGAAAAAGGTCAGATTCCTGTCCTTTAGTGTCCATGTCCCAGAAAAAGGTCAGATTCCCTTCCCTTTAGTGTCCATCACCCAGAACAAGGTCAGATTTGCTGTCCTTTAATATCCATGCCCCAGTATAATGTCAGATTCCCTGTCCTTTAGTGTCCATGTCCCAGAATAAGGTCAGAAACCCTGTCCTTTAGTGTCCATGTCCCAGAAGAAGGTCAGATTCCCTGTCCTTTAGTGTCCATGCCCCAGTATAATGTCAGATTCCCTGTCCTTTAGTGTCCATGCCCCAGAATAAGGTCAGATTCCCTGTCCTTTAGTGTCCATGTCTCAGAATAAGGTCAGATTCCCTGTCCTTTAGTGTCCATGCCCCAGAATAAGGTCAGATTCCCTGTCCTTTAGTGTCCATGCTCCAGAATAAGATCAGATTCCCTGTCCTTTAGTGTCCATGCCCGAGAATAAGGCCAGATACCCTGTCGTTTAGTGTCCATGCCCCAGTATAATGTCAGATTCCCTGTCCTTTAATATCCATGTCCCAGAATAAGGTCAGTTTCTCTGTCCTATAGTGTATATCCCCCAGAATGTCAGATTCCCTGTCCTTTAATGTCCATGTCGCAGAGTAAGGTCAGATTCCTGTTCTTTCGTGTCCATCCTCCAGAACAAAATCAGATTCCCTGTCCTTTAGTGTCTATCCCCCAGAAAAAGGTCAGATTCCCTGTCCTTTCGTGTCCATGCCCCTTAATAAGATCAGGTACCCTGTCCTTTAATATCGATACTCCAGAATCAGGTTAGATTTCTTGTCCTTTAGTGTCCATGTCCCAGAATAAAGTCAGATTCCCTGACCTTTGGTGTTGATTTCCCAGAATAATGTCTGATTCCCTGTGCTTTAGTTTATATCCCACACAAATAGGTCATATTCCATGCCTTTAGTGTCCATGTCCCAGAATAAGGTCAGATTCGCTGTCATTTAGTGTCTATCCCCAGATTGAGGTCAGATTCCCTGTCCTTTAATGACCATCTCCCAGAAAAAGGTCAGATTACCTGTCCTTTAGTGTAAATCCCCCAGAATAAGGTCAGATTCCCTGTCCTTTAGTGTCCATGTCGCAGAGTAAGGTCAGATTCCTGTTCTTTCGTGTCCATCCTCCAGAACAAAATCAGATTCCCTGTCCTTTAATGACCATCTCCCAGAAAAAGGTCAGATTACCTGTCCTTTAGTGTAAATCCCCCAGAATAAGGTCAGATACCCTGTCGTTTAGTGTCCATGCCCCAGTATAATGTCAGATTCCCTGTCCTTTAGTGTCCATGCCCCAGAATAAGGTCAGATTCTCTGTCCTTTAGTGTCCATGTCCCAGAATAAGGTCAGATACCCTGTCGTTTAGTGTCCATGCCCCAGTATAATGTCAGATTCCCTGTCCTTTAGTGTCCATGCCCCAGAATAAGGCCAGATACCCTGTCGTTTAGTGTCCATGCCCCAGTATAATGTCAGATTCCCTGTCCTTTAGTGTCCATGCTCCAGAATAAGGTCAGATTCCCTGTCCTTTAGTGTCCATGTCCCAGAATAAGGTCAGATACCCTGTCGTTTAGTGTCCATGCCCCAGTATAATGTCAGATTCCCTGTCCTTTAGTGTCCATGCCCCAGAAAAAGGTCAGATTCCCCGTCCTTTAGTGTCCATGCCCCAGAATAAGGTCAGATTCCTGTCCTTTAGTGTCCATATCTCAGAATAAGGTCAGATTCCCTTTCCTTTAGTGTCCATGTCCCAGAATAAGGTCAGATTCCCTGTCGTTTAGTGTCCATGCCCCAGTATAATGTCAGATTCCCTGTCGTTTAGTGTCCATGCCCCAGTATAATGTCAGATTCCCAAGCCTTTAGTGTCCATGCCCCAGAATAAGGTCAGATTCCCTGTCCTTTAGTGTCCATGTTGCAGAGTAAGGTCAGATTCCTGTTCTTTCGTTTCCATCCTCCAGAACAAAATCAGATTCCCTGTCCTTTAGTGTCCATCCCCCAGAAAAAGGTCAGATTCCCTGTACTTTCGTGTCCATGCCCCTTAATAAGATCAGGTACCCTGTCCTTTAATATCCATACTCCAGAATCAGGTTAGATTTCTGGTCCTTTAGTGTCCATGTCCCAGAATAAAGTCAGATTCCCTGACCTTTGGTGTTGATTTCCCAGAATAATGTCTGATTCCCTGTCCTTTAGTTTATATCCCACACAAAAAGGTCAGATTCCATGCCTTTAGTGTCCATGTCCCAGAATAAGGTCAGATTCGCTATAATTTAGTGCCTATCCCCAGATTGAGGTCAGATTCCCTGTCCTTTAATGACCATCTCCCAGAAAAAGGTCAGATTCCCTGTCCTTTAGTGTAAAACCCCCAGAATAAGGTCAGATTCCCTGTCCTCTAGTGTCCATGTCCCAGAATAAGGTCAGATTCCCTGTCCTTTAGTGTCCATGCCCCAGAATAAGGTCAGATTCCTTGTCCTTTAATGTAATTCCCCCAGTATAGGGTCCGATTCACTGTCCTTCAGTGTCCATGTCCGTTAATAACATCAGATTCCCTGTCCTTTAGTGTCAAACCCTCAGAATAAGGTCAAATTCCCTGTCCTTTAGTATAACTTCCCGAGAATAAGGTCAGATACCCTGTCCTTTAGTGTCCATGCCCCAGTATAATGTCAGATTCCCTGTCCTTTAGTGTCCATGTCCCAGAATAAGGTCAGATACCCTGTCGTTTAGTGTCCATGCCCCAGTATAATGTCAGATTCCCTGTCCTTTAGTGTCCATGCCCCAGAATAAGGTCAGACTCCCTGTCCTTTAATGTAAATCCCCCAGTATAGGGTCCGATTCACTGTCCTTCAGTGTCCATGTCCGAGAATAACATCAGATTCCCTGTCCTTTAGTGTCCATCCCCCAGAAGAAGGTCAGATTCCCTGTCCTTCCGTGGCCATGCCCCTTAATAAGATCAGGTACCCTGTCCTTTA
This sequence comes from Scyliorhinus torazame, assembly GCF_047496885.1. Lineage (NCBI taxonomy): Eukaryota > Metazoa > Chordata > Chondrichthyes > Carcharhiniformes > Scyliorhinidae > Scyliorhinus > Scyliorhinus torazame. The sequence continues at coordinate 129,377,577 of NC_092711.1, read as the reverse complement.
ATATCCATACTCCAGAATCAGGTTAGATTTCTTGTCCTTTAGTGTCCATGTCCCAGAATAAAGTCAGATTCCCTGACCTTTGGTGTTGATTTCCCAGAATAATGTCTGATTCCCTGTCCTTTAGTGTCCATGTCCCAGAATAAGGTCATGTTCCCTGTCCTTTAGTGTCCATGCCCCAGAATAAGGTCAGATTCCCTGTCCTTTAGTGTCCATGCTCCAGAATAAGATCAGATTCCCTGTCCTTTAGTGTCCATGCCCGAGAATAAGGCCAGATACCCTGTCGTTTAGTGTCCATGCCCCAGTATAATGTCAGATTCCCTGTCCTTTAATATCCATGTCCCAGAATAAGGTCAGTTTCTCTGTCCTATAGTGTATATCCCCCAGAATGTCAGATTCCCTGTCCTTTAATGTCCATGTCGCAGAGTAAGGTCAGATTCCTGTTCTTTCGTGTCCATCCTCCAGAACAAAATCAGATTCCCTGTCCTTTAGTGTCCATCCCCCAGAAGAAGGTCAGATTCCCTGTCCTTTCGTGTCCATGCCCCTTAATAAGATCAGGTACCCTGTCCTTTAATATCGATACTCCAGAATCAGGTTAGATTTCTTGTCCTTTAGTGTCCATGTCCCAGAATAAAGTCAGATTCCCTGACCTTTGGTGTTGATTTCCCAGAATAATGTCTGATTCCCTGTGCTTTAGTTTATATCCCACACAAATAGGTCATATTCCATGCCTTTAGTGTCCATGTCCCAGAATAAGGTCAGATTCGCTGTCATTTAGTGTCTATCCCCAGATTGAGGTCAGATTCCCTGTCCTTTAATGACCATCTCCCAGAAAAAGGTCAGATTACCTGTCCTTTAGTGTAAATCCCCCAGAATAAGGTCAGATTCCCTGTCCTTTAGTGTCCATGTCGCAGAGTAAGGTCAGATTCCTGTTCTTTCGTGTCCATCCTCCAGAACAAAATCAGATTCCCTGTCCTTTAGTGTCCATCCCCCAGAAGAAGGTCAGATTCCCTGTCCTTTCGTGTCCATGCCCCTTAATAATATCAGGTACCCTGTCCTTTAATATCCATACTCCAGAATCAGGTTAGATTTCTTGTCCTTTAGTGTCCATGTCCCAGATTACAGTCAGATTCCCTGACCTTTGGTGTTGCTTTCCCAGAATAATGTCTGATTCCCTGTCCTTTAGTTTATATCCCACACAAAAAGGTCAGATTCCATGCCTTTAGTGTCCATGTCCCAGAATAATGTCAGATTCGCTGTCATTTAGTGTCTATCCCCAGATTGAGGTCAGATTCCCTGTCCTTTAGTGTCCATGTCCCAGAATAAGGTCAGATTCCCTGTCCTTTAGTGTCCATGCCCCAGAATAAGGTCAGATTCCCTGTCCTTTAATGTAAATCCCACAGTATAGGGTCCGATTCACTGTCCTTCAGTGTCCATGTCCGTTAATAACATCAGATTCCCTGTCCTTTCGTGTCAATCCCTCAGAATAAGGTCAAATTCCCTGTCCTTTAGTATAACTCCCCGAGAATAAGGTCAGATACCCTGTCCTTTAGTGTCCATGCCCCAGTATAATGTCAGATTCCCTGTCCTTTAGTGTCCATGCCCCAGAATAAGGTCAGATTCTCTGTCCTTTAGTGTCCATGTCCCAGAATAAGGTCAGATACCCTGTCGTTTAGTGTCCATGCCCCAGTATAATGTCAGATTCCCTGTCCTTTAGTGTCCATGCCCCAGAATAAGGCCAGATACCCTGTCGTTTAGTGTCCATGCCCCAGTATAATGTCAGATTCCCTGTCCTTTAGTGTCCATGCCCCAGAATAAGGTCAGATTCTCTGTCCTTTAGTGTCCATGTCCCAGAATAAGGTCAGATACCCTGTCGTTTAGTGTCCATGCCCCAGTATAATGTCAGATTCCCTGTCCTTTAGTGTCCATGCCCCAGAATAAGGCCAGATACCCTGTCGTTTAGTGTCCATGCCCCAGTATAATGTCAGATTCCCTGTCCTTTAGTGTCCATGCTCCAGAATAAGGTCAGATTCCCTGTCCTTTAGTGTCCATGTCCCAGAATAAGGTCAGATACCCTGTCGTTTAGTGTCCATGCCCCAGTATAATGTCAGATTCCCTGTCCTTTAGTGTCCATGCCCCAGAAAAAGGTCAGATTCCCCGTCCTTTAGTGTCCATGCCCCAGAATAAGGTCAGATTCCTGTCCTTTAGTGTCCATATCTCAGAATAAGGTCAGATTCCCTTTCCTTTAGTGTCCATGTCCCAGAATAAGGTCAGATTCCCTGTCGTTTAGTGTCCATGCCCCAGTATAATGTCAGATTCCCTGTCCTTTAGTGTCCATGCCCCAGAATAAGGTCAGATTCCCTGTCCTTTAGTGTCCATGTTGCAGAGTAAGGTCAGATTCCTGTTCTTTCGTTTCCATCCTCCAGAACAAAATCAGATTCCCTGTCCTTTAGTGTCCATCCCCCAGAAAAAGGTCAGATTCCCTGTACTTTCGTGTCCATGCCCCTTAATAAGATCAGGTACCCTGTCCTTTAATATCCATACTCCAGAATCAGGTTAGATTTCTGGTCCTTTAGTGTCCATGTCCCAGAATAAAGTCAGATTCCCTGACCTTTGGTGTTGATTTCCCAGAATAATGTCTGATTCCCTGTCCTTTAGTTTATATCCCACACAAAAAGGTCAGATTCCATGCCTTTAGTGTCCATGTCCCAGAATAAGGTCAGATTCGCTATAATTTAGTGCCTATCCCCAGATTGAGGTCAGATTCCCTGTCCTTTAATGACCATCTCCCAGAAAAAGGTCAGATTCCCTGTCCTTTAGTGTAAAACCCCCAGAATAAGGTCAGATTCCCTGTCCTCTAGTGTCCATGTCCCAGAATAAGGTCAGATTCCCTGTCCTTTAGTGTCCATGCCCCAGAATAAGGTCAGATTCCTTGTCCTTTAATGTAATTCCCCCAGTATAGGGTCCGATTCACTGTCCTTCAGTGTCCATGTCCGTTAATAACATCAGATTCCCTGTCCTTTAGTGTCAAACCCTCAGAATAAGGTCAAATTCCCTGTCCTTTAGTATAACTTCCCGAGAATAAGGTCAGATACCCTGTCCTTTAGTGTCCATGCCCCAGTATAATGTCAGATTCCCTGTCCTTTAGTGTCCATGTCCCAGAATAAGGTCAGATACCCTGTCGTTTAGTGTCCATGCCCCAGTATAATGTCAGATTCCCTGTCCTTTAGTGTCCATGCCCCAGAATAAGGTCAGACTCCCTGTCCTTTAATGTAAATCCCCCAGTATAGGGTCCGATTCACTGTCCTTCAGTGTCCATGTCCGAGAATAACATCAGATTCCCTGTCCTTTAGTGTCCATCCCCCAGAAGAAGGTCAGATTCCCTGTCCTTCCGTGGCCATGCCCCTTAATAAGATCAGGTACCCTGTCCTTTAATAGCCATACTCCAGAATCAGGTTAGATTTCTTGTCCTTTAGTGTCCATGTCCCAGAATACAGTCAGATTCCCTGACCTTTGGTGTTGATTTCCCGGAATAATGTCTGATTCCCTGTCCTTTAGTTTACATCCCACACAAAAAGGTCAGATTCCATGCCTTTAGTGTCCATGTCCCAGAATAAGGTCAGATTCGCTGTCATTTAGTGTCTATCCCCAGATTGTGGTCAGATTCCCTGTCCTTTAATGACCATCTCCCAGAAAAAGGTCAGATTACCTGTCCTTTAGTGTATGTCCCCAGATTCAGGTCAGATTCCCTGTCCTTTAGTGTAAATCCCCCAGTATAGGGTCCGATTCACTGTCCTTCAGTGTCCATGTCCGAGACTAACATCAGATTCCCTGTCCTTTAGTGTCCATGTCCCAGAATAAGGTCAGATTCCCTGTCCTTTAGTGTCCATGTCCCAGAATAAGGTCAGATTCCCTGTCCTTTAGTGTCCATGCCCCAGAATAAGGTCAGATTCCCTGTCCTTTAGTGTCCATGCCCCAGAATAAGGCCAGATACCCTGTCGTTTAGTGTCCATGCCCCAGTATAATGTCAGATTCCCTGTCCTTTAGTGTCCATGTCCCAGAATAAGGTCAGATTCCCTGTCCTTTAGTGTCCATGCCCCAGTATAATGTCAGATTCACTGTCCTTTACTGTCCATGCCCCAGAATAAGGTCAGATTCCCTGTCCTTTAGTGTCCGTGTCCCAGTATAATGTCAGATTCTCTGTCCTTTAGTGTCCATGCCCCAGAATAAGGTCAGATTCCCTGTCCTTTAGTGTCCATGCCCCAGAATAAGGCCAGATACCCTGTCGTTTAGTGTCCATGCCCCAGTATAATGTCAGATTCCCTGTCCTTTAGTGTCCATGTCCCAGAATAAGGTCAGATTCCCTGTCCTTTAGTGTCCATGTCCGAGAATAACATCAGATTCCCTGTCCTTTAGTGTCAATCCCTCAGAATAAGGTCAGATTCTCTGTCCTTTCGTGGCCATGCCCCTTAATAAGATCAGGTACCCTGTCCTTTAATATCCATACTCCAGAATCAGGTTAGATTTCTTGTCCTTTAGTGTCCATGTCCCAGAATACAGTCAGATTCCCTGACCTTTGGTGTTGATTTCCCGGAATAATGTCTGATTCCCTGTCCTTTAGTTTACATCCCACACAAAAAGGTCAGATTCCATGCCTTTAGTGTCCATGTCCCAGAATAAGGTCAGATTCGCTGTCATTTAGTGTCTATCCCCAGATTGTGGTCAGATTCCCTGTCCTTTAATGTAATTCCCCCAGAATAAGGTCAGTTTCCCTGTCCTTTAGAGTCCATGTCCCAGAATATGGCCAGATTCCCTGTCCTTTAGTGTCCATGTCCCAGAATAAGGTCAGATTCCCTGTCCTTTAATGACCATCTCCCAGAAAAAGGTCAGATTACCTGTCCTTTAGTGTATGTCCCCAGATTCAGGTCAGATTCCCTGTCCTTTAGTGTAATTCCCCCAGAATAAGGTCAGTTTCCCTGTCCTTTAGTGTCCATGTCCCAGAATATGGCCAGATTCCCTGTCCTTAAGTGTCCATGTCCCAGAATAAGGTCAGATTCCCTGTCCTTTAGTGTAAATCCCCCAGTATAGGGTCCGATTCACTGTCCTTCAGTGTCCATGTCCGAGAATAACATCAGATTCCCTGTCCTTTAGTGTCCATGTCCCAGAATAAGGTCAGATTCCCTGTCCTTTAGTGTCCATGTCCCAGAATAAGGTCAGATTCCCTGTCCTTTAGTGTCCATGCCCCAGAATAAGGTCAGATTCCCTGTCCTTTAGTGTCCATGCCCCAGAATAAGGCCAGATACCCTGTCCTTTAGTGTCCATGCCCCAGTATAATGTCAGATTCACTGTCCTTTACTGTCCATGCCCCAGAATAAGGTCAGATTCCCTGTCCTTTAGTGTCCATGTCCCAGTATAATGTCAGATTCTCTGTCCTTTAGTGTCCATGCCCCAGAATAAGGTCAGATTCCCTGTCCTTTAGTGTCCATGTCCCAGTATAATGTCAGATTCCCTGTCCTTTAGTGTCCATGCCCCAGAATAAGGCCAGATTCCCCATCCTTTAGTGTCCATGTCCCAGAATAAGGCCAGATACCCTGTCGTTTAGTGTCCATGCCCCAGTATAAGGTCAGATTCCCTGTCCTTTAGTGTCCATGTCCCAGTGTAATGTCAGATTCCCTGTCCTTTAGTGTCCATGCCCCAGAATAAGGCCAGATTCCCCATCCTTTAGTGTCCATGTCCCAGAATAAGGTCAGATACCATGTCGTTTAGTGTCCATGCCCCAGTATAATGTCAGATTCCCTGTCCTTTAGAGTCCATGTCCCAGAATAAGGTCAGATACCATGTCGTTTAGTGTCCATGCCCCAGAATAAGGTCAGATTCCCTGTCCTTTAATGTAAATCCCCCAGTATAGGGTCCGATTCATTGTCCTTCAGTGTCCATGTCCGAGAATAACGTCAGATTCCCTGTCCTTTCGTGTCAATCCCTCAGAAGAAGGTCAGATTCTCTGTCCTTTCGTGGCCATGCCCCTTAATAAGATCAGGTACCCTATCCTTTAATATCCATACTCCAGAATCAGGTTAGATTTCTTGTCCTTTAGTGTCCATGTCCCAGAATAAAGTCAGATTCCCTGACCTTTGGTGTTGATTTCCCAGAATAATGTCTGATTCCCTGTCCTTCAGTTTATATCCCACACAAAAAGGTCAGATTCCATGCCTTTAGTGTCCATGTCCCAGAATAAGGTCAGATTCGCTGTCATGTAGTGTCTATCACCAGATTGAGGTCAGATTCCCTGTCCTTTAATGACCATCTGCCAGAAAAAGGTCAGATTACCTGTCCTTTAGTGTAAATCCCCCAGAATAATGTCAGATTCCCGGTCCTTTAGTGTCCATGTCCCAGAATAAGGTCAGATTCCCTGTCCTTTAGTGTCCATGTCCCAGAATAAGGTCAGATTCCCTGTCCTTTAGTGTCCATGCCCCAGAATAAGGTCAGATTCCCTGTCCTTTAATGTAAATCCCCCAGTTTCGGGTCCGATTCACTGTCCTTCAGTGTCCATGTCCGAGAATAACATCAGATTCCCTGTCCTTTAGTGTCCATGTCCCAGAATAAGGTCAGATTCCCTGTCCTTTAGTGTCCATGCCCCAGAATAAGGTCAGATTCCCTGTCCTTTAGTGTCCATGCCCCAGTATAATGTCAGATTCCCTGTCCTTTAGTGTCCATGCCCCAGAATAAGGTCAGATTCCCTGTCCTTTAGTGTCCATGTCCCAGTATAATGTCAGATTCACTGTCCTTTAGTGTCCATGCCCCAGAATAAGGTCAGATTCCCTGTCCTTTAGTGTCCATGTCCCAGAATAAGGTCAGATACCCTGTCGTTTAGTGTCCATGCCCCAGTATAATGTCAGATTCCCTGTCCTTTAGTGTCCATGCCCCAGAATAAGGTCAGATTCCCTGTCCTTTAATGTAAATCCCCCAGTATAGGGTCCGATTCACTGTCCTTCAGTGTCCATGTCCGAGAATAACATCAGATTCCCTGTGCTTTAGTGTCAATCCCTCAGAATAAGGTCAGATTCCCTGTCGTTTAGTGTCCATGCCCCAGAATAAGGTCAGATTCCCTGTCCTTTAGTGTCCATGCCCCAGTATAATGTCAGATTCCCTGTCCTTTAGTATCCATGCCCCAGAATAAGGCCAGATACCCTGTCGTTTAGTGTCCATGCCCCAGTATAATGTCAGATTCCCTGTCCTTTAGTGTCCATGCCCCAGAATAAGGTCAGATTCCCTGTCCATTAGTGTCCATGCCCCAGAATAATGTCAGATTCCCTGACCTTTAGTGTCCTAGTCCTAGAATAAGGTCAGATTCCCTGTCCTTTAGTGTCCATCTCCCAGAATAAGGTCGGATTCCATGTACTTTAGTGTCCATCTCCCAGAATAAGATCAGGTTCCCTGTCCTTTAGTGTCCATCTCCCAGAATAAAGTCAGATTACCTGACCTTTGGTGTCAATTACCCAGAATAATGTCTGATTCCCTGTCTTTTAGTTTATATCCCACACAAAAAGGTCAGATTCCATGCCTTTAGTGTCCATGTCCCAGAATAAGGTCAGATTCGCTGTCATTTAGTGTCTATCCCCAGATTTCGGTCAGATTCCCTGTCCTTTAATGGCCATCTCCCAGAAAAAGGTCAGATTCCCTGTCCTTTAGTGTATGTCCCCAGATTCAGGTCAGATTCCCTGTCCTTTAATGTAAATCCCCCAGAATAGTGTCAGATTCCCGGTCCTTTAATGTAAATCCCCCAGAATAAGGTCAGATTCCTGTCCTTTAGTGTCCATGTCCCAGAAAAAGGTCAGATTCCCTTCACTTTAGTGTCCATCACCCAGAATAAGGTCAGATTTGCTGTCCTTTAATATCCATGTCCCAGAATAAGGTCAGTTTCTCTGTCCTATAGTGTATATCCCCCAGAATGTCAGATTCCCTGTCCTTTAATGTCCATGTCGCAGAGTAAGGTCAGATTCCTGTTCTTTCGTGTCCATCCTCCAGAACAAAATCAGATTCCCTGTCCTTTAGTGTCCATCCCCCAGAAGAAGGTCAGATTCCCTGTCCTTTCGTGTCCATGCCCCTTAATAATATCAGGTACCCTGTCCTTTAATATCCATACTCCAGAATCAGGTTAGATTTCTTGTTCTTTAGTGTCCATGTCCCAGAATAAAGTCAGATTCCCTGACCTTTGGTGTTGATTTCCCAGAATAATGTCTGATTCCCTGTCCTTCAGTTTATATCCCACACAAAAAGGTCAGATTCCATGCCTTTAGTGTCCATGTCCCAGAATAAGGTCAGATTCGCTGTCATGTAGTGTCTATCCCCAGATTGAGGTCAGATTCCCTGTCCTTTAATGACCATCTCCCAGAAAAAGGTCAGATTACCTGTCCTTTAGTGTAAATCCCCCAGAATAAGGTCAGATTCCCTGTCCTTTAGTGTCCATGTCCCAGAATAAGGTCAGATTCCCTGTCCTTTAGTGTCCATGCCCCAGAATAAGGTCAGATTCCCTGTCCTTTAATGTAAATCCCCCAGTATAGGGTCCGATTCACTGTCCTTCAGTGTCCATGTCCGTTAATAACATCAGATTCCCTGTCCTTTAGTGTCAAACCCGCAGAATAAGGTCAAATTCCCTGTCCTTTAGTATAACTCCCCGAGAATAAGGTCAGATACCCTGTCCTTTAGTGTCCATGCCCCAGTATAATGTCAGATTCCCTGTCCTTTAGTGTCCAGGTCCCAGAATAAGGTCAGATACCCTGTCCTTTAGTGTCCATGTCCCTGAAGAAGGTCAGATTCCCTGTCCTTTAGTGTCCATGCCCCAGTATAATGTCAGATTCCCTGTCCTTTAGTGTCCATGTCCCAGAATAAGGTCAGATTCCCTGTCCTTTAGTGTCCATGCCCCAGTATAATGTCAGATTCCCTGTCCTTTAGTGTCCATGCCCCAGAATAAGGTCAGATTCCCTGTCCTTTAGTGTCCATGCCCCAGTATGTCAGATTCCCTGTCCTTTAGTGTCCATGCCCCAGAATAAGGTCAGATTCCCTGTCCTTTAGTGTCCATGCCCCAGTATAATGTCAGATTCCCTGTCCTTTAGTGTCCATGCCCCAGAATAAGGTCAGATTCCCTGTCCTTTAGTGTCCATGCCCCAGTATAATGTCAGATTCCCTGTCCTTTAGTGTCCATGCCCCAGAATAAGGTCAGATTCCCTGTCCTTTAGTGTCCATGCCCCAGTATGTCAGATTCCCTGTCCTTTAGTGTCCATGCCCCAGAATAAGGTCAGATTCCCTGTCCTTTAGTGTCCATGCCCCAGTATAATGTCAGATTCCCTGTCCTTTAGTGTCCATGTCCCAGAATAAGGTCAGATTCCCTGTCCTTTAGTGTCCATGCCCCAGTATAATGTCAGATTCCCTGTCCTTTAGTGTCCATGCCCCAGAATAAGGTCAGATTCCCTGTCCTTTAGTGTCCATGCCCCAGTATGTCAGATTCCCTGTCCTTTAGTGTCCATGCCCCAGAATAAGGTCAGATTCCCTGTCCTTTAGTGTCCATGTCCCAGTATAATGTCAGATTCCCTGTCCTTTAGTGTCCATGCCCCAGAATAAGGCCAGATTCCCCATCCTTTAGTGTCCATGTCCCAGAATAAGGTCAGATACCCTGTCGTTTAGTGTCCATGCCCCAGTATAATGTCAGATTCCCTGTCCTTTAGTGTAAATCCCCCAGTATAGGGTCCGATTCACTGTCCTTCAGTGTCCATGTCCGAGAATAACATCAGATTCCCTGTCCTTTAGTGTCAATCCCTCAGAAGAAGGTCAGATTCTCTATCCTTTCGTGGCCATGCCCCTTAATAAGATCAGGTACCCTGTCCTTTAATATCCATACTCCAGAATCAGGTTAGATTTCTTGTCCTTTAGTGTCCATGTCCCAGAATAAGGTCAGATTCCCTGTCCTTTAATGTAAATCCCCCAGTATAGGGTCCGATTCACTGTCCTTCAGTGTCCATGTCCGAGAATAACATCAGATTCCCTGTCCTTTAGTGTCAATCCCTCAGAATCAGGTCAGATTCTCTGTCCTTTCGTGGCCATGCCCCTTAATAAGATCAGGTACCCTGTCCTTTAATATCCATACTCCAGAATCAGGTTAGATTTCTTGTCCTTTAGTGTCCATGTCCCAGAATACAGTCAGATTCCCTGACCTTTGGTGTTGATTTCCCGGAATAATGTCTGATTCCCTGTCCTTTAGTTTACATCCCACACAAAAAGGTCAGATTCCATGCCTTTAGTGTCCATGTCCCAGAATAAGGTCAGATTCGCTGTCATTTAGTGTCTATCCCCAGATTGTGGTCAGATTCCCTGTCCTTTAATGACCATCTCCCAGAAAAAGGTCTGATTACCTGTCCTTTAGTGTATGTCCCCAGATTCAGGTCAGATTCCCTGTCCTTCAGTGTAATTCCCCCAGAATAAGGTCAGTTTCCCTGTCCTTTAGTGTCCATGTCCCAGAATATGGCCAGATTCCCTGTCCTTTAGTGTCCATGTCCCAGAATAAGGTCAGATTCCCTGTCCTTTAGTGTAAATCCCCCAGTATAGGGTCCGATTCACTGTCCTTCAGTGTCCATGTCCGAGAATAACATCAGATTCCCTGTCCTTTAGTGTCCATGTCCCAGAATAAGGTCAGATTCCCTGTCCTTTAGTGTCCATGTCCCAGAATAAGGACAGATTCCCTGTCCTTTAGTGTCCATGCCCCAGAATAAGGTCAGATTCCCTGTCCTTTAGTGTCCATGCCCCAGAAAAAGGCCAGATACCCTGTCCTTTAGTGTCCATGCCCCAGTATAATGTCAGATTCACTGTCCTTTACTGTCCATGCCCCAGAATATGGTCAGATTCCATGTCCTTTAGTGTCCATGTCCCAGTATAATGTCAGATTCTCTGTCCTTTAGTGTCCATGTCCCAGAATAAGGTCAGATTCGCTGTCCTTTAGTGTCCATGCCCCAGAATAAGGCCAGATACCCTGTCGTTTAGTGTCCATGCCCCAGTATAATGTCAGATTCCCTGTCCTTTAGTGTCCATGTCCCAGAATAAGGTCAGATTCCCTGTCCTTTAGTGTCCATGTCCCAGTATAATGTCAGATTCTCTGTCCTTTAGTGTCAATCCCTCAGAATAAGGTCAGATTCCCTGTCCTTTAGTATAACTCCCCGAGAATAAGGTCAGATTCCCTGTCGTTTAGTGTCCATGCCCCAGAATAAGGTCAGATTCCCTGTCCTTTAGTGTCCATGTCCCAGAATAAGGCCAGATACCCTGTCGTTTAGTGTCCATGCCCCAGTATAATGTCAGATTCCCTGTCCTTTAGTGTCCATGTCCCAGAAAAAGGTCAGATTCCCTGTCCTTTCGTCTACATCCCACAGAATAATGTCAATTTCCCTGTGCGTTAGTGTCCATGTCCCAGAATAAGGTCAGATTCCTGTCCTTTAGAGTCCATCTCCCAGAATAAGGTCAGATTCCTGTCCTTTCGTCTACATCCCACAGAATAATGTCAGTTTCCCAGTGCGTTAGTGTCCATGTCCCAGAATAACGTCAGATTCCCTGTGCTTTAGTGGCCATTTCCCAGAATAAGGTTAGATTCCCTGTCCTTTAGTGTCAATGTCCCATAATAAGGTCAGATTCCCTGTCCTTTAGTGTATATCCTCCAGAAAGGATACATTCCCTGTCCTTTTGTGTCCATCTCCCAGAATAAGGTCAGATTCCCTGTCCTTTACTGTATATCCACGAGAATATGGTCAGAATCCCTGTCCTTTAATATCCATACTCCAGAATAAGGTCAGACTCCCTGTCCCTTAGTGTCCATGTCCCACAATAAGGTCAGATTCCCTCTCCTTTAGTGTCCATGTCCCAGAATAATGTCAGATTCCCTGTCCTTTAGTGTCCATGTCCCAGAATAAGGTCAGATTCCCTGTCCTTTAGTGTCCATGTCCCAGAATAAGGTCAGATTCCCTGTCCTTTAGTGTCCATGTCCCAGAATAAGGTGAGATTCCCTGTCCTTTAGTGTCCATGTCCCACAATAAGGTCAGATTCCCTCTCCTTTAGTGTCCATGTCCCAGAATAATGTCAGATTCCCTGTCCTTTAGTGTCCATGTCCCAGAATAAGGTCAGATTCCCTGTCCTTTAGTGTCCATGTCCCAGAATAAGGTCAGATTCCCTGTCCTTTAGTGTCCATGTCCCAGAATAAGGTCAGATTCCCTGTCCTTTAGTGTCCATGTCCCAGAATAAGGTCAGATTCCCTCTCCTTTAGTGTCCATGTCCCATAATAATGTCAGATTCCCTTCCTTTTACTGTCGATGTCCCAGAATGAGGTCAGATTTCCTGTCCTTCATGTATATCTCCAGAATAAGGTCAGATACCCTGTCCATCAGTGTCCATCTCAAGAATAAGGTCAGATTCCTGTCCTATAATGTCCATGTCCCAGATTAATGGCAGATTCCCTGTACTTTAGTGTATATACCCAGAATAAAGTCAGATTCTCTGTCCTTTAATGTCCATGTCCCTGAATAAAGTCAGATTCCCTGTCCTTAAGTGTATATCCCCCAGAATAAGGTCAGATTCCCTGTCCTTTAATGTCCATGTCCCAGAGTAAGGTCAGATTCCCTGTGCTTTTACATAAGAACATAAGAACTAGGAGCAGGAGTAGGCCATCTGGCCCCTCGAGCCTGCTCCGCCATTTAATGAGATTATGGCTGATCTTTGTGGACTCAGCTCCACTCTCCCCCGTACACCATATCCCCGAATCCCTTTATTCTTTAGAAAGGTATCTATCTTTTTCTTAAAAACGTTTAAAGAAGGTGATCTACAGATTCCCTGTCCTTTCGAGGCCATTCCCCAGAATAATGTCAGATTCCATGTCCTTTACTGTATATCCCTGAGAATATGGTCAGATTCCCTGTCCTTTAATATCCATACTCCAGAATAAGCACAGACTCCCTGTCCCTTAGTGTCCATGTCCCAGAATAACGCCAGATTCCCAGTCCTTTAGTGTCCATATCTCAGAATAAGGTCAGATTCCCTGTCCTTTAGTGTCCATGTCCCAGAATAAGGTCAGATTCCGAGTCCTTTAGTGTTCATGTCCCAGAATAAGGTCAGATTCCCTGTCCTTTAGTGTCCATGTCCCAGAATAAGGTCAGATTCCCTGTCCTTTAGTGTCCATGTCCCAGAATAAGGTCAGATTCCCTGTCCTTTAGTGTCCATGTCCCAGAATAAGGTCAGATTCCCTGTCCTTTAGTGTCCATGTCCCAGAATAAGGTCAGATTCCCTGTCCTTTGGTGTCAATTTCCCAGAATAATGTCTGATTCCCTGTGCGAAATTCTCCCCCAACGGCGCGATGTCCGCCGACTGGCGCCAAAAACGGCGCCAATCAGACGGGCATCGCGCCGGCCCAAAGGTGCGGAATGCTCCGCATCTTTGGGGGCAGAGCCCCAACATTGAGGGGCTAGGACGGCTCCGGAGGGATTTCCGCCCCGCCAGCTGGCGGAAATGGCGTTTGTTGCCCCGCCAGCTGGCGCGGAAATGCGGCGCATGCGCGGGAGCCTCAGCGGCCGCTGACAGTTTCCCGGCGCATGCGCGGGAGCGTCAACGGCGGCCGACAGTTTCCCGCGCATGAGCAGTGGGGAGAGTCTCTTCCGCCTCCGCCATGGTGGAGGCCGTGGCGGAGGTGGAAGGGAAAGAGTGCCCCCACGGCACAGGCCCGCCCGCGGATCGGTGGGCCCCGATCGCGGGCCAGGCCACCGTGGGGGCACCCCCCGGGGTCAGATCGCCCCGCGCCCCCCCAGGACCCCGGAGCCCGCCCATGCCACCTGGTCCCGCCGGTAAATACCAGGTTTAATTTACGCCGGCGGGACAGGCAATTTCTGGGCGGGACTTCGACCCATCCGGGCCGGAGAATTGAGCGGGCGGTCCCGCAAACCGGCGCGGCCCGATTCCCGCCCCCGCCCAATCTCCGGTACCGGAGACTTCGGCGGGGGCGGGATTCACGGCGGCCAACAGCCATTCTCCGACCCGGCGGGGGGTCGGAAAATGACGCCCCCTGTCTTTTAGTTTATATCCCACACAAAAAGGTCAGATTCCATGCCTTTAGTGTCTATGTCCCAGAATAAGGTCAGATTCCCTGTCCTTTAGTGTATGTCCCCAGATTCAGGTCAGATTCCCTGTCCTTTAATGTAAATCCCCCAGAATAAGGTCAGATTCCCTGTCCTTTAATGTAAATCCCCCAGAATAAGGTCAGATTCCCTGTCCTTTCATGTCCATGTCCCAGAATAAGGTCATATTCCCTGTCCTTTCGTCTATATCCCCCTAGAATAAGGTCAGATTCCCTGTCCTTTAGTGTTCATCCCCCAGAATAGTGTCAGATTCCCTGTCCTTTAGTGTTCATCCCCCAGAATAGTGTCAGATTCCCTGTCCTTTAGTCTCCATCTCCCAGAAAAAGTTCAGATTCCTGTCCTTTAGTCTCCATCCCGCACAATAATGTCAGATTCCCTCTGCGTCAGGGTCTATGTCCCAGAATAACGTCAGATTCCTGTCCTTTCGTGTCCATGACCCAGAATACGGTCGGATTCCCTTCCCTTTAGTGTCCATCACCCAGAATAAGGTCAGATTTGCTGTCCTTTAATATCCATGTCCCAGTGTAAGGTCAGATTCTGTGTCTTTTAGTGCAAATACCCCAGAATAAGGTCAGATTCCCTGTCCTTTAGTGTTAATCCCACAGAAGAGGTCAGATTCCCTGTCCTTTAGTGTGTACCCCCAGAATAAGGTCAGATTCCCTGTCCTTTAGTGTGTATCCCCAAAATAAGGTCAGATTCCCTGTCCTTTAATGTCCATGTCCCAGAATAATGTCAGATTCCCTGTCCTTTAATGTCCATGTCCCAGAATAAGGTCAGATTCCCTGACCGCTAGTCTCCACCCCCCAGAAGGTCAGATTCCATGCCTTTACTGTCCATCCTGCAGAATAAGGTCAGATTCCATGTCCTCTCGTGTCCATCTCCCAGAATAAGGCCAGATTCCCTATCCTTTCTTCTACCTCCCGCAGAATAATGTCAGATTCCCTGTGCATTAGTGTCCATGTCCCAGAATAATGTCCGATTCCCTGTCCTTTAGTGTCCATCCCCCAGAATAAGGTCAGATTTCCTGTCCTTTAGTGTATATCCTCCAGAAAGAGGATATATTCCCTGTCCTTTTGTGTCCATCTCCCAGTATAAGGTCAGATTCCCTGTCCTTTCGTCTACATCCCGCAGAATAATGTCAGATTCCCTGTGCGTTCGTGTCCATGTCCCAGAATAACGACAGATTCTCTGTCATTTAGTGTCCATCCCCCAGAATAAGGTCCGATTCCCTGTCCTTTAGTGTTCATCACCCAGAAGAAGGTCAGATTCCCTGGCCTTTAGTGGATACCCCCCAGAATGAGGTCAGATTCCCTGTCCTTTAGTGTCCATGTCCCAGAAAAAGGTCAGATTACGTGTCCTTTAGTGTTCATCCCCCAGAATAGTGTCAGATTCCTGTCCTTTAGAGTCAATGTCCCAGAATAGTGTCAGATTCCCTGTCTGTTAGTGTCCATCTCCCAGAATAAGGTCGGATACCCTGTCCTTTAGTGTGCATGTCCCAGAATAATGTCAGATTCCCTGTCATTTAGTGTAATTCCCCCAGAATAAGGTCGGTTTCCCTGTCCTTTCGTGTCCATGTCCCAGAATAAGGCCAGATTCCCTGTCCTTTAGTGTCCATGTCCCAGAATAAGGTCAGATTCCCTCTCCTTTAGTGTCCATGTCCCAGAATAAGGTCAGATTCCCTGTCCTTTAGTGTCCATGTCCCAGAATAAGGTCAGATTCCCTGTCCTTTAGTGTCCATGTCCCAGAATAAGGTCAGATTCCCTGTCCTTTAGTGTCCATCTCCCAGAATAAGGTCGGTTTCCCTGTCCTTTCGTGTCCATCTCCCAGATTAAAGTCAGATTACCTGACCTTTGGTGTATATCCTCCAGAAAGAGGATATATTCCCTGTCCTTTTGTGTCCATCTCCCAGAATAAGGTCAGATTCCCTGTCCTTTTGTCTACATCCCGCAGAATAGTGTCAGATTCCCTGTGCGTTCGTGTTCATCACCCAGAAGGTCAGATTCCCTGTCCTTTAGTGTCCATCTCCCAGAAAAAGGTCAGATTCCCCGTCCTTTAGTGTCCATCCCCAGAAAAAAGTCAGATTCCCTGTCCTTTAGTGTCCATGTCCCATAATAAGGTCAGATTCCCTGTCCTTTAGTGTCCATGTCCCATAATAAGGTCAGATATCCTGTCCTTTAAAATATAACACCCAGAATAAGGTCAGATTCCCTGTCCTTTATTGTCCATACTCCAGAATCAGGTTAGATTTTCTGTCCTTTAGTGTATATCCCCCAGAATAAGGTCTAATTCCCTGTCCTTTAGTCTCCATTCCGTAAATGAGGGCAGATTCACTGTCCTTTCGTGTCAGGTCCCAGAATAAGGTCAGATTCCCTGTCCTTTAGTCTCCACCCCCCAGAAGGTCAGATTCCTGTCTTTAGCGTATATCCCCCAGAAAAAGGTCAGATTCCCTGCCCTTTAGTGTCCATCCCACAGAATAATGTCAGATTCCCTGTCCTTTACTGTATATCTCCCAGAATGAGGTCAGATTCCCTGGGCGAAATTCTCCCCCAACGGCGGGATGTCCGCCGTCTGGCGCCAAAGACGGCGCCAATCAGACGGGCATCGCGCCGGCCCAAAGGTGCGGAATGCTCCGCATCTTTGGGGGCCGAGCCCCAACATTGAGGGACTAGGCCGACGCCGGAGGGATTTCCGCCCCGCCAGCTGGCGGAAATGGCGTTTGTTGCCCCACCAGCTGGCGCGGAAATGCGGCGCATGCGCGGGAGCGTCAGCGGCTGCTGTCAGTTTCCCGCGCATGCGCAGTGGGGAGAGTCTCTTCCGCCTCCGCCATGGTGGAGGCCGTGGCGGAGGCGGAAGGGAAAGAGTGCCCCACGGCACAGGCCCGCCCGCGGATCGGTGGGCCCCGATCGCGGGCCAGGCCACCGTGGGGGCACCCCCCGGGGTCAGATCACCCCGCGCCCCCCCCAGGACCCCGGAGCCCGCCCACGCCGCCTGGTCCCGCCGGTAAATACCAGGTTTGATTTACGCCGGTGGGACAGGCAATTTCTGGGCGGGACTTCGGCCCATCCGGGCCGGAGAATTGAACGGGGGGTCCCGCAAACCGGCGTGGCCCGATTCCCGCCCCCGCCCAATCTCCGGTACCGGAGACTTCGGAGAATGACGCCCCCTGTTCTTTAGTGTCCATGTCCCAGAATAAGGTCAGATTCCCTGCCCTTTAGTGTCAATCCCACAGAATAAGGTCAGATTCCCTGTCCTTTACTGTATATTCCCTAGAAAAAGGTCAGATTCCCTGCCCTTTAGTGTCCATCCCACAGAATAAGGTCAGATTCCCTGTCCTTTACTGTATATCTCCCAGAATGAGGTCAGATTCCCTGTTCTTTAGTGTCCATGTCCCAGAATAAGGTCAGATTCCCTGCCCTTTCGTGTCCATCCCACCGAATAAGGTCAGATTCCCTGTCCTTTACTGTATATCTCCCAGAATGAGGTCAGATTCCCTGTCCATTAATGTCCATGTCACAGAATAAGGTCAGATTCCCTGACCTTTAGTGTCCGTGTCCCAGAATAAAGTCAGATTCCCTGACCTTTAGTATATGTCCCCCAGAATAAGGTCAGATTCCCTGTCCTTTAGTGTATATCCTCCAGAATAAGGTCAGATTCCCACTCCTTTACTGTATATCTCCCAGAATAAGGTCAGATTCCCTGGGCGCGATTCTCCACTCCCACGCCGGTTGGGAGAATCGCCTGGGGCGCCAGAATTTCCGGAGACGCCGGTCCGACGCCCTCCCGCGATTCTCCCAAGCGGCGGGAACGGCCCGGTCGAGTTCCGCGGGCCGCAGGCCGGAGAATCGCCGGACACACCCAAAATGGTGATTCTCCGGCACCCCCGCGATTCTGAGGCCCGGATGGGCCGAGCGGCCATGCCAAAACGGCGGGTTCCCACCGGCGCCGTCCACACCTGGTCGCTACAGTCGTGGGCGGTGCGTGAACGCTGGGGGGGGGCGGCCTGTGGGGGGGCGAGGGGGGATCCTGCACCGGGGGGTACCTTAAATGTGGGGTGGCCCGCGATCGGAGCCCACCGATCGTCGGGCCATCCTCTTTGAAGGAGGACCTCCTTCCTTCCACCGCCCTGCAAGATCCGCCCCCCATCTTCTTGCGGGGCGGATGTGGACAGGACGGCAACCACGCATGCGCGGATGACGTCCGTTATGCGGCGCCGGCCGCGTCATCTAATCGGCGCCGCTTTTACGCGGGCGACAAGGCCTCGCGCGGGTAGATGACGCGACCCCGATACTGGCCCATTGTCAGGGCCTGAATCGGTCGCGACCGGGGCCGTTCTGCGCCGTCGTGAACCTGTTCTTTAGTGTCCATGTCCCATAATCAGGTCAGATTCCTTGTACCTTAGTGTTCAACCCCCAGAAAAAGGTCAGATTCCCCGTCCTTTAGTGTCCATCCCCAGAAAAAAGTCAGATTCCCTGTCCTTTAGTGTCCATGTCCCATAATAAGGTCAGATTCCCTGTCCTTTAGTGTACATCCCCCCAAAAAAGTCAGATTCCCTGTCCTTTAGTGTCCATCCCCAGAAAAAAGTCAGATTCCCTGTCCTTTAGTGTCCATCCCCAAAATAAGTCAGATTCCCTGTCCTTTAGTGTCCATCTCCAGAATAAGGTCAGATTCCCAGGCCTTTAGTGTCCATGTCCCAGAATAAGGTCAGATTCCCTGTCCTTTAGTGTCCATGTCCCAGAATAAGGTCAGATTCCCTGTCCTTTAGTCTCCACCCCCCAGAAGAAGGTCAGATTCCCTGTCCTTTAGTCTCCACCCCCCAGAAGAAGGTCAGATTCCCTGTCTTTTAGTGTATATCCCCCAGAAGGAGGTCAGATTCCCTATCCTTTCTTCTACATCCCGCAGAATGTCAGATTCCCTGTGCGTTAGTATCCATGTCCCAGAATAACGTCAGATTCCCTGTCCTTTAGTGTATATCCCCCAGAAAAAGGTCTGATTCCCTGTCCTTTAGTGTATATCCCCCAGAATAAGGTCAGATTCCCTGTCCTTTAGTGTCCATCCCCCAGATTAAGGTCAATTTCCCTGAACTTTAATGTCCATGTCCCAGAATATGGTCAGACTATCTCTCCTTTAGTGTCCCTCTCCCAGAATGAGGACAGACCCCCTATTCTTTAGTGTCCATCTCCCAGATTAAGGACAGTCCCCTGTCCTTTAGGGTCAATCTCCCAGAATATGGACAGACCCTTGTTATTTAGGGTCCATCTCCCAGAATAAGGTCAGATTCCCTGTCCTTTAGGGTCCATCTCCCAGAATAAGGACAGGCCCGAGTCAATTCAGGTTCACCTCCGAGCAGACAGACAGACTACCTGTGTTTTTGGGTTACCCTGCCTGATATACTGAGGCTCACACACATTTCTCACTCTGACGTCTGTATTACAGGTTCAGCAGTGACCAGCAGATGCTCACAGCTCACATTCAGACTTAAACAAGAGCTAAGTTGTCCAGAAATGTCCCGTGATGTTTGGGAATGGAACTTACCGCCAGACACTGCAAAATACTCGGCTACTGCGCAGCAACAACTCATTCTGGGAGTTAAAAGTTCAAATGGACTGGGGATGATTGGGATGGGGAATTGGGATGGGAGGGGTGAGAGTTGGGAAGGAGAGATCGGGACTGGGGGATTGGGAATTTGGGGTCAGGAGGGAGTGTGAAAATGGGAAGGAGGGAAGGGCTTGTTCTCTGGGTCTTGTGGGAACTATTGTAAAAACAAATGTTCAGATTATTGCCTGCAGCTTTTTTTAAAGTGTTTTCACTGATGTAAATGTTTTGGTTTGAAACCAGATCAATAAAAAATGAAAAGATAAATGAAATAAGCGGTGGTGTGAAGGGATGGATAAAACTGAGGGACACTGAGGCCAGGATTTCCTGGCCCCGTTGTGGTGGTCCTGCCGTGGGAGATTCGGGCTCCCAGCAAAGAGCCCGTTGACTCTCAGCGAGACCACATGACCTGGGAGCAGAATATCCCTCCCTGGTATAGTCATTGGGTGGATATATCCAAGGGCCAGGTACTGGAGGAAATTTGTGCCCAAGGCCTCCATCGCGGACGCAACCCATGTGGTGTTGGGCTGGGAGGCACGAATTGTCAGCAGTGCCTCCTGCTCCTGCAGGTGGTGGGACTCCTCCCACTGCACCGACAGTCGCTGGATGGTTACTGACACCCCCTCATGTAGACCCCGGCTCTGCGCCTTCATCACCAACATTGATGGGACCGCCCTTTCTAGAAGCGCTAGACCTGTCTGGACTGCAGCTAGTCCCTGGGGATGGGCCGCCCTCTGACCGCCCACCCCCTCGGGGGTTCCTACCTCCACCTGATGCACCGCTACATTTGTGTCGTGTGCACCAGATAGCGTCTCAGGAGCCTCTTCACTAAAGTGCCTGACCGCGGTGAGCATCTCTGGGGTGGTGGAGTGTGCCAGTGACAACAGTGGCAACCTGGTACCCGAGTACCTTGGCATTGCCAGCCTGGCAAACTTGCAGCGCCAACCTGGCAGTGCTTCCTAGACACCCTTGCAGTATCAGATTGACACTAACAGGGTGCCACCTTGGCACTGCAGGAGTGCCCAGGTGGAACGGCCAGTGTGCCGGGGGGTGATGCAAAGGTACCACCCTGCCTGTCTCCAACTACCTCTAATGGATGGGTCCGGTCGTCTTCTGGGTATCACAGCTGGTGTGGTCTCTCACGGCCTGCCAGACTATCCAAGGTGCCGTCACATCTGGTCCACGTTTCTGGAACCCAGCGCTGAACGCCGTCCTGTCGAGGTCTCGCAGGCTCGGCGATGACTCCCGGGCTCCGGGTGAAAGCAGCGTCCGGCTCATTTAAATATGCTGATCTGGACGCCCAGCGAGGGTAAGATCCATATCGCGCTGGGTGGAGCGAGTCGGGTGACTTGCTATTGGCCGGACGCCTGGCGGGCAGCCTGATTTGGGGCTCTCGCCGGATTCACCCGCGGTGGCTGAATCACCGCCACAATGTTTTGGCCTCAACTGCTTTCTGTGGGAGTGAATTCCACAGGCCGACCACTCTCTGGGTGAAGACATTTCTCCTCATCTCAGTCCTATAAAGGAATTCCCCCAATAGAAACAGCGGGTGAACACACTGCAGAACCAAAATACAGCAGAGGAAGGGACCAGAGGAAAATTGGAGGAGTTTCTCAGTTCTCAGTGAGGGGAAATTCACTCCGGACAAGCATTGGGGGAATTCACTCCAGAACTATTCACTACGGGAGATTCCCAGTCCCGTGTCTGGCTGTGACACCCAGCACAGTCATTGGGTGAATATACCTCAGCACCAGCTACTGAGATGCCAGGAATACATATTGAGGGAAGCTGCACCAGAATCGGATATCTGGAAGATTCCCACCTTCATTTATGAGGGAATCCCCATAAACCTCAGGGCTCTGGGTGGCACGGTGGCACAGTGATTAGCACTGCTGCCTCACAGCTCCAGGGACCCAGGTTCAAATCCGGCCTCAGGTGTGGAGTTTGCATGTTCTTCCCGTGTCTGGGTGGGTTTCCTCCGGGTGCTCCGGTTTCCTCCCGCAGTCCAAAGATGTGCAGGTTAGGTGGATTGGCCATGCTAAATTGCCCCTTAGTGACCAAAAAGGTCAGGTGGGCTTACTGGGTTACAGGGATAGGGTAGAAGTGTGGACTTAAGTGGGGCCGGTGCAGACTCAATGGGCCGAATGGCCACCTTCTGCACTGTAAATTCTATGAGATATTGGGGGTAATTTCTAGGCTCATGCACGAGGGAATTCAAAAATAAAATGCCGAAAGTCCTGTGAAAAGCTCAGCGCGTCTCACAGCATCTGTGGAGAGAGAAACAGAGATAATGGGCGGGATGCTCCGCAATCGGCGCGATGTCCGCCTACCGGCGCCAAAAACGGCACGAATCAGTCCGGCATTGCGCCGCCCCAAAGGTGCGGAAATCTCCGCATCTTGAGGGGCCGAGCCCTCACCTGGAGGGGCTAGGCCCGCGCCGGACTGATTTCCGCCCCGCCAGCTGGCGCGGAAATGACTCTGCCATGCGACGCATGCGCGGGAGCGGCAGCTCACGGCATCCCCGCGCATGCGCAGCGGAGGGGGTCTCTTCCGCCTCCGCCATAGTGAAGACCATGGCGAAGGCGGAAGGAAAAGAGTGCCCCCACAGCACAGGCCCGCCTGTGGATCGGTGGGCCCCGATCGCGGGCCAGGCCACCGTGGGGGCACCCCCCGGGGCCAGATCGCCCCGCGCCCCCCCCAGGACCCCGGAGCCCGCCTGCGCCGCCTTGTCCCACCGTTCGAAAGGTGGTTCAATCCACGCCGACCGGCGCTGCGTGATTCCCGCCCCCGCCGAATCTCTGGGGATTCACGCCAGCCTCCGGCGATTCTCCGACCCGGTGGGGGGTCGGAGAATCGCGCCCCTTGTTTCGAGTCCAATATGGCTCCTCTTTGGAATGGCCGCTGAGTTCTTCCAGAACCTTCTGCTTTTATTTCAGATATCCAGCATCCGCAGTATCTTGTTTTTCCAGAGAATCCCTACAGAGCGGGGCAATGGAATTTACCTGGATAAATTTCAATATAGGTGTGCATGGATCGTAATGCAATAATATTGGTGAATAAATCATAGGACAAAATAATGATTGATTAATCGTAACATAATATACTGAACAATCAGTTACAATATGCTGACCAATCAATTATCACAATATACTGACCAATCAATTATCACAATATACTGACCAATCAATTAGATCACAATATACTGACCAATCAATTAGCACAATGTACTGACCAATCAATTATCACAATATACTGACCAATCAATTAGAACACAATATACTGACCAATCAATTATCACAATATACTGACCAATCAATTATCACAATGTACTGACCAATCAATTAGATCACAATATACTGACCAATCAATTATCACAGTATACTGACCAATCAATTATCACAATATACTGACCAATCAATTATCACAATATACTGACCAATTAATTATCACAATATACTGACCAATCAATTATCACAATATACTGACCAATCAATTATCACAGGATACTGACCAATCAATTATCACAATATACTGACCAATCAATTACAATACGATCCAAGATCTATACCTCCGTTTTCCCTCTGTTTCCTTCTCTCTCTCTTCCACTCTACAATATCATTCTTCATTTTATTTTCTCTTCTGCTATCGCTCCCAATCTGCATTACGCTCCTTCCTTTTCATTTCTCTTTCCTGCTTTATGGCACACTCCTCCACTCCATTTCCTCCTCTATCTCTATCCCCCTCTCTCTCTACTCCATCCAATTACATGACATCCATCTCTCATTGTGTGACGGGCAGCTCCTGCATTGTTTCCCAGTTCAGCAACCAAAGGCCCACCTTCCACACCCACAATTGACCCATCTCCAAATCCAGAGTGAGCGAGGAATAAACCGCTCCCTTACCCTGTCACTGGCCTCCTCTCCCCTGCACAAACTTCTGTTAGCTCCCGGTACTGGTCAGCTCTTTCTCTCTCCCTTTCTCTCTCCCTGTGTGTCAGTGAGTGAGTGCCAAGGCCCTCGGCCTTCAGTATAACTTTCACACTCCATAGCTTCAAATAACGGCCCGGGCCTCTGTTTCCTGTTTTGTGTTTATTGCATCTCTCCGAGCAGTCATTGCCAGGCAGACAGTTTGCACAAGGTGTGCAAACTGCCGAGTGTAACCTCTGTCTGTGTGCAGGGGAGCGAGGGAGGGAGCGAGCGAGGGAGGGTGGGAGGGAGGGACGAAGCGAGGGAGGGTGGGAGGGAGGGACGAAGCGAGGGAGGGTGGGAGGGAGGGACGAAGAGAGGGAGGGAGGAAGGGAGGGAGGGAGGGAGGGACGAAGAGAGGGAGGGAGGGAGGGACGAAGAGAAGAAGAGAGGGAGGGAGGGACGAAGAGAAGGAGGGACGAAGAGAGGGAGGGAGGGAGGGAGACAGGGAGAGAGGGAGGGAGGGATGGAGGGAGGGAGGGAGGGAGACAGGGGAGAGAGGGAGTGAGGGAGGGGAGAGAGAGTCAGGTGGGTGAGGGGGTGGTGACAGGTGGGAGTGGGGTCGGGGATGAAGGGAGTGGCGGGAGGGAGTGGGGGTCGGGGGTGGAGGGAGTGGGGGTCGGGGGTGCAGAGAGTGGGGGTCGGGGGTGGAGGGGGTTGGGGGTGGAGGGAGTGGGGGAGGGAGTGGGGGTCGTGGGTGGAGGGAGTGGGGGTCGGGGGTGGAGGGAGTGGGGTTTGGGGGTGGAGGGAGTGGGGGTCGGCTGTGGAGGGAGTGGGGGTCGGGGGTGGAGGGAGTGGGGGTTGGGGGTGGAGGCAGTGGGGGTTGGGGTTGGGGGCAGTGGGGGTTGGGGTTGGGGGTGAGGGTTGGTGGTGGGGGTTGGGAGTGGAGGGAGTGGGGGTGGAGGGAGTGGTGGTTGGGAGTGGAGGGGGTTGGGGGGTGGAGGGAGTGGGGGTCGGGGTGGAGGGAGTGGGAGTCGGGGGTGGAGGGAGTGGGGGTCGGGGGTGGAGGGAGTGGGGGTCGGGGGTGGAGGGAGTGGGGGTCGGGGGTGGAGAGAGTGGGGGTCGGGGGTGGAGAGAGTGGGGGTTGGGCGTGAAGGGAGTGGGGGGTGGAGGGAGTGGGGGTTGGGGGTGGAGGGAGTGGGGGGTTGGGGGTGGAGGTAGTGGGGGTCGGGGGTGGAGGGAGTGGGGGTTGGGGGTGGGGGGAGTGGGGGTCGGGGGTGGAGGGGGTTGGGGGTGGAGGGAGTGGGGGTTGAGGGTGGAGGGAGTGGGGGTTGGGGGTGGAGGGAGTGGGGGTTGGGGGTGGAGACCAGGGTGGGGTGGGTGGAGGGAGGGGATACGGGGGAGAGTGCGGATTCTCTTGCAAGAGGGAATTTCCTGAGTCCAGTCACTGGAGGAACACATCAGAAGACCAGATATGGGAGAGATTCCTTGGTCATGTATCCATCCACAGTGCAATTTTGAATAAATACATCCCAGGAAAATATATTGGGAGGCAGGGGGAGTTCACCATCCCATGTGGGAGGGAAGGTCTCCTGTATAGCTACCAGGGAATATATCTCGGAACCAGACATTGGCTGAGATTCCAGTCACAACTTTCTTTAGATTCATTCCTGGGTTGGGGATGCTGCTGGGAAGGACAGGATTTATTGTCCATCCCTAACGGCCCTTTGGGGAGTCACCTTCTTAAACAGCCGCAGTCCATGTGGTGTCGGTCCTCCCACAGTATTGGGAGGGAGTTTCAGGATTCTGACCCAGCGACAGTGATGGCCTTGCTGTTTACTCCCAAGTCAGGATGGTGAGCGATCTACAGGGGAACTTGCAGCAATTGGTCTTCCCACCATGTGTCTGCTGCCCTTGTCCTTCCAGGTGACAGAGGTGACGGGTTTGGAATGTGCTGTTCGGAGACTTGGTGAGTTGCTGTGGTACATCTTGTAGATGGTACACACGGCTGTCACTGTACGTCGGAGGTGGAGGGGAGTGACTGTTTAAAGTGCTGGATGGGTGCCAATCAATCAGGTTGCTGTTCCCTGGATGGCCTCAAGCTACTGGAATGTTGCTGTTGCACTCATCCAGGCAAGTGGAGAGTATTCCATCACCCTCCTGACTTCTGCCTTGTAGTTGGTGGAAAGGCACTGGGGAGTCGGCAGGTGACTTACCCGTTGCAGAATTCCCAGCCTCTGACCGGCTCTTGCAGCACAGTATTCATCTGGTTTCTCCATTTTAGCTTTCAGTCCAGAGTAACCCGCTTGATCTCCCACCGTCGACAGCACCTTCCAAATCCACGATCTCCACTATTAGAATGGGAAGGACAGCAAACACATGGGAATACCGGCACCACAGGTTCCCCTCGGAAAAGTACACTCCAGGACAAAATATTGGGGAGATCACCAATCCCTTGTACAAGGGAATTCCCTTCAAATAGAGTATTTGGGAGAATCCAAGGGATGGATATCGGGGGAATATTCCCAGCCCTATGCCGAGGGAAACATCACACAAAATCCCAGCACAGGCAGTGGGGGAATTTACCTGATAATCGGAAGAGTCACCAGAACTGGATATTGATGGGAGAGGAATCCATGTGAGAGGAAATTCCCCAAGTACAGACACTGGGGAAATACATCACAGAACAATAACATTGTTTTGGGGGGCGGGCGGAGAATGCCCAGTTCCAAGAATCCACAAATCACCCTGGCATGGCATTTTGGGGAACACAGCCAGGACAAGATATTGGGAGAATGTTCCCCATGGTTACATTCCAATTGTACGTGGGGTGTGAGCGTTGGTGGAATGATGACATTTTGCCCCCAACCCACCCTGGATGTACCCCAGTGCCAGATACCTTGGGAGATTCCAAGTGTGTCAAAGCTGAGGGACTATCCCTGCGGTAGTGATCGGGGGAATATACCTCATGAACAGACAGTGGGGAATGCCACGGAGCACATGGGAATAGAGCCGAGGACCACAAATAGGGAGGATACCACAGGCCTGTGTATGGGGTGTTACCCAGGTTTTATTGGACAAATACACCCTTGATCCGAATACATGGGATATATCCCCCAGATCAGATAGTGGGGGCAATTCCACTTCCCTTCAGGAATGTAAACAGGAACCACATCTCAATGGAATTTAACTGAATACATTTCAACACACGATACCGGGGAATGATTCACAATACAATTCACACAATCATAAATAAATGATAATAAATCTGTTGACGTATCAATTCTAACACAATCCAATGGGGTCCATATTCCATCTTAATCTCTCTTCAACTCTATAATATCATCATTCAACATAATAATAATAAAAATAAGCTTTTATTGTCACAAGTATAAAGTCCTTTTGTGCTTTCTCTCTCTCTCTCTCTCTCTCTCTCACACTTACTCTTCTCCCTAATTACTCTCTCATTCCATCTTTCTTCCACTTTGTCATTCCTCTACTTCCTCCTCTTCTCTCTCCCACTCTCTTTCTCCTACTCCATTTAATCTCCCTTTCCTCTAATTCCCGCCTTTCTCCCCCACTCCAGAAGATCACAGTCCTCCCCTCTTTTCCCTCCTCCTCATTCTCTCTCTTTCTCCCGCTCTCGGATACTCTCCTTCTCTCTATCACAGCAATGTGTGTGTGTGGGGCAGCTACAGCATTCATTCCCAGACAACAGAATCTGTTCCTGAGCAACAGAAGCCCCTCCCTCCCCACAACTCTGCCATCTCCAAATTCAGTGATTGAGATGAATGAATGTTTACCTTCCACACTCCATCGCTCACGAGAGACAACCTGGTCGTCTGCTTCCTGTTTTGTGCTGTTTGCTTCTGTCCTTTCAGACGATCACCTAGGCAGCCTGTTTGTACAAAGTGCAGCCAACCTGGGAGTGCCAGCTTCTGTTGCTGTGCCGTGTGGGGTGGGAAAGGGGACATAGGAAGGGAAGGTGTGGGGGAGAGAGAGGGACAGAGAGTGGGACTGGGAGACAGAGGAGGAGAAAGGCAGAGAGAGAAAGAGAGGGAGAGAGAGCGAGAGATATAGGGATGGGGAGAGAGAGAGACAGAGGAAAAAGAGAGGGAGGGAGAAAGAGAGATGGAGAGCGAGGGACAGATAGGGAGATGGAGAGAGAGGGAGCAAGAGGGTGAGAAAGAGAAAGAGAGAGGGAGAAAGGGAGGGAGAGAGAGAGATGGAGAGCGAGGGACAGATAGGGAGATGGAGAGAGAGGGAGCAAGAGGGTGAGAAAGAGAAAGAGAGAGGGAGAGAGGGAGGGAGAGAGAGAGGATGTGCTATAATGTAAAATCCATAATGCATGGCAACATGGAATTTTCTGTCCATGTGTTATTAAAAAATTAAACCAGTCAATAAAGTTCCAATGTGGTTTGTTAAAAGACAAGAAAACACTGATTAGTGGTTATTGTGCATTCCTTAACCCATTCCCCACCACACCTTGTAATAAGTTTAGAAACACAAGGACCAGAATTTGTTTCCTTCGAGATGCTGACCAAACTGTCCAAAATATTGTGTAATATTTAAAAGTTAGTTCACGGGATATGTGCATCACCGACTAGGTCAGCATTGATTGTCCATCGGAATTGTCAAGAGAACATGGTGGGGTGCTGCCTCCTTGAACCGCTGCAGTCCGTGTGGTGTAGGTACACCCACTGTGCTGTTAGGGAGGTCCAGGATTGGGTCCCAAATGACAGTGAAGAAATGGAGATATATTTCCCAGTCAGGGTGGAGTGTGGCTTGGACGGGAACTTGCAGGTGGTGGTGAGACCGGGGCCGGGATTCTCCGAAATCCCGGCCAAGTGTTGACGCCGCCGTAAACACTTGAGTGGTGGACGCTGGCGTCACCGGGCCTCCTGGCCCAGCAATTCACCGTGTTCATGGGGTTACCACGGCACCGGAGTGCTGCGCGCTGCTCCAGCGCCGGAAGGCAGCCCTGCACGGCCAGCGCAGGACCGCGGCGATGGCCGTCTCCGCACCGGCACACAGCAACAGGTCGGGGAACTTACAGCGGGCCATGCGTCAGGAGGTAGGCCCCCTCCAGACCGGGACCGCCCGCCGATCGGAAGCCCCCAATCACGGGCCTTGACTCCCGTGGAGGCCCCCCCCCCCGCCCCACCAGGACGTCCACAGCAGCCGCGGAACCGAGCTCGTGCCGCGTGGTACCAGGTTGGAACTACGCCGGCGGGACTCGGCGGGGAGCCCACGGAGAATCGGCACGGAGGCTTATTTCAGCGGTCCCCGACCGGCGCCGCAGCAACCGCGCGGGCGCGATAGGCGACAAGTCTCTGATCACCAGAGAATCGGCGTCCCGGCATCGGAGTGACGTGGTGGGAATCTCCCGTGCCCCCGGCGATTCTCCGACCCGGCGCGGGCTCGGAGAATCCGGCCCGATGTGTCTGTCGCCCTTGTCCTCCAAGGTGGCAGTGGTCCAGAGTTTGGGAGGTGCTGTGTGAGGAGACTTTGTGAGTTCCTGCAGTGCAACTTGGAGGAGGAACACACGGCTGTCACTGTGCGCTGGTGGTGGAGGGAGTAATGTTTGTGGATGGGCTGCCGAACATTGTGTATCCATCAGCGAACATCATTGATGAAGCAGCTGAAGGTAGTTGCTAGATGGGTTCGAAGTCTATCCCATTTAGCATGGCGGGAGTGCCACACAACACGATGGGGGCTGTCGCCAGGGTGGAGGGTGGCACCGGGCGAGGAAGTGAGACCCCGCTCAGCTGCGGTTCCTCGTGTCACATGTGTCAGCCCATCCTCCAACATCAGCCCCCAACCACCCTCACACCCACGCCACCCTCACACCCACACCACCCTCACACCCACACCCACACCACGCTCACAACCACACCACGCTCACACTCACACCCACACGACCCTCACAACCACACCACCCTCATACCCACACCACCCTCACACCCACACCACCCACACACCCACACCACCCACACACACACACCACCCTCACACCCACACCACCCACACACCCACACCACCCTCACGCCCACACCACCCTCACACCCACACACCCACACCACCCTCACACCCACACCACCCTCACACCCACACCACCCACACACCCACACCACCCTCACACCCACACCACCCACACACCCACACCACCCTCACACCCACACCAACACCACCCTCACACCCACACCACCCTCACACCCACACCACCCTCACACTCACCCCACCCACACACCCACACCACCCTCACACACACACCACCCTCACACTCACACCACCCACACACCCACACCACCCTCACACCCACACCACCCTCACACCCACACCACCCACACACCCACACCACCCTCACACCCACACCACCCTCACACTCACACCACCCACACACCCACACCACCCTCACACCCACACCACCCTCACACTCACACCACCCTCACACTCACACCACCCACACACCCACACCACCCTCACACCCACACCACCCTCACACTCACACCACCCTCACACTCACACCACCCTCACACCCACACCACCCTCACACCCACACCACCCTCACACTCACACCACCCTCACACCCACACCACCCTCACACCCACACCAACACCACCCTCACACCCACACCAGCCTCACACCCACACCACCCTCACACCCACACCACCCTCACCACACTAACACCCACACCACCCTCACACCCACACCACCCTCACACCCACATCACCCTCACATCCACATCACCCTCACACCCACACCACCCTCACACCCACACCACCCTCACATCCACATCACCCTCACCACCTTCACATCCACACCACCCTCAAACCCACACCACCCTCACACCCACACCACCCTCACACCCACACCACCCTCACACCCACACCACCCTCACACCCACATCACCCTCACACCCACACCACCCTCACACCCACACCACCATCACACCCACACCACCCTCACACCCACACCATCCTCACACCCACACCAGCCTCACACCCACACCACACCAACACCCAAACGACCTTCACACCCACAACACCTTCACACCCACACCACCCTCACACCCACACCACCCTCTCACCCACACCACCCTCACACCCAAACCACCTTCACACCCACACCACCTTCACACCCACACCACCCTCACACCCACACCACACTCACACCCACACCACACTCACACCCACACCACCTTCACACCCACACCACTCTCACACCCACACCACCCTCACACCCACACCACACTTACACTCACATCACCCTCACACCCACACCACTCTCAGACTCACACCCGCACCACACTCACACTCACACCACCCTCACACCACCCTCACAGCACCCTCACACCACCCTCACACACGTACCACCTTCACACCCACAATACCCTCACACACACACCACCATCACACCCACACCACCCTCACACCCACACCACCCTCACACTCACACCCACACCACACTCACACTCACATCACCCTCACACCCACACCACCTTCACACTCACATCACCCTCACACACACACCACACTCACACCCACATCACTCACACACACACCACACCCACACCACCCTCACACCCACACCCACACCACCCTCACACCCACACCACACCCACACAACCCTCACACCCACACCACACTCACATCACCCTCACACCCACAACACCCTCACACCCAGACCACACTCGCACCCACACCACCTTCACACCCACACCACCCTCACTCACTCACCACCCTCACACTCACACCACCCTCACACTCGCACCAACCTCACACCCACACCACCCTCACACCCACACCACACCCACACCCACACCACCCTCACCCTCACACCCAGACCACACTCGCACCCACACCACCTTCACACCCACACCACCCCCACTCACTCACCACCCTCACACTCACACCACCCTCACACTCGCACCAACCTCACACCCACAACACACTCACGCCCGCACCACCCTCACACCCGCACCACCCTCACACCCACACAACCCCCACCCCCATACCACCCCCACACCCACACCACCCTCACTCTCTCACCACCCTCACACTCACACCACCCACACACTCACACCACCCTCAACTCACACCACCCTCAAACCCACACCACCCTCACACCCGCACCATCCTCACACCAACACCACCCTCACACCCACACCACCCCCACACCCACACCACACCCACTCTCTCACCATCCTCATACTCACACCACCCTCACACCCACACCACCCTCACTCCCACACCACACCCACACCACCCTCACACCCACACCACCCTCACACCCACACCAACACCACCCTCACACCCACACCACACCCACACACACACCACCGTAACACCCACACCACCCTCACATTCACACAACCCTCACACCCACACCACGCTCACTCTCTCACCACCCTCCCACTCACACCACCCTCATTCCCACACCACCCTCACACTCACACCACCCTCCCACCCACACCACCCTCACACACACACCACACCCACACCACCCTCACACCCACACCACCCTCACACCCACACCAACACCACCCTCACACCCACACCAGCCTCACACCCACACCACCCTCACACCCACACCACCCTCACACCCACACCACCCTCACATCCACATCACCCTCACCACCTTCACATCCACACCACCCTCACACCCACACCACCCTCACACCCACACCACCTTTACACCCACACCACCCTCACACCCACACCACCCTCACACCCACACCACCCTCACACCCACACCACCCTCACACCCACACCACCCTCACACCCACAACACCTTCACACCCACAACACCTTCACACCCACACCACCCTCTCACCCACACCACCCTCACACCCACACCACCTTCACACCCACACCACCTTCACACCCACACCACCTTCACACCCACACCACCCTCTCACCCACACCACACTCACACCCACATCAACACTCACACCCACACCACCTTCACACCCACACCACTCTCACACCCACACCACCCTCACACCCACACCACACTTACACTCACATCACCCTCACACCCGCACCACACTCACACTCACACCACCCTCACACCACCCTCACACCCACACCCACACCACACTCACATCACCCTCACACACACACCACCTTCACACCCACAATACCCTCACACACACACCACCATCACACCCACACCACCCTCACACCCACACCACCCTCACACTCACACCCACACCACACTCACACTCACATCACCCTCACACCCACACCACCTTCACACTCACATCACCCTCACACCCACACCACACTCACACCCACATCACTCACACACACACCACACCCACACCACCCTCACACCCACACCCACACCACCCTCACACCCACACCACACCCACACAACCCTCACACCCACACCACCCTCACACCCACACCACACCCACAATACCCTCACACACACACCACCATCACACCCACACCACCCTCACACCCACACCACCCTCACACTCACACCCACACCACACTCACACTCACATCACCCTCACACCCACACCACCTTCACACTCACATCACCCTCACACCCACACCACACTCACACCCACATCACTCACACACACACCACACCCACACCACCCTCACACCCACACCACACCCACACAACCCTCACACCCACACCACACTCACATCACCCTCACACCCACAACACCCTCACACCCAGACCACACTCGCACCCACACCACCTTCACACCCACACCACCCTCACTCACTCACCACCCTCACACTCACACCACCCTCACACTCGCACCAAACTCACACCCACACCACCCTCACACCCACACCACACCCACACCCACACCAACCTCACCCTCACACCCAGACCACACTCGCACCCACACCACCTTCACACCCACACCACCCTCACTCACTCACCACCCTCACACTCACACCACCCTCACACTCGCACCAACCTCACACCCACAACACCCTCTCACCCGCACCACCCTCACACCGCACCACCCTCACACCCACACAACCCCCACCCCCACACCACCCCCACACCCACACCACCCTCACTCTCTCACCACCCTCACACTCACACCACCCACACACTCACACCACCCTCAACTCACACCACCCTCAAACCCACACCACCCTCACACCCGCACCATCCTCACACCAACACCACCCTCACACCCACACCACCCCCACACCCACACCACACTCACTCTCTCACCACCCTCATACTCACACCACCCTCACACCCACACCACCCTCACACCCACACCACACCCACACCACCCTCACACCCACACCACCCTCACACCCACACCAACACCACCCTCACACCCACACCACACCCACACACACACCACCCTCACACCCACACCACCCTCACATTCACACAACCCTCACACCCACACCACCCTCACTCTCTCACCACCCTCCCACTCACACCACCCTCATTCCCACACCACCCTCACACTCACACCACCCTCACACCCACACCACCCTCACACACACACCACACCCACACCACCCTCACACCCACACCACCCCCACACCCACACCACCCTCACCCTAACACCACGCTCACACCCACACCACCCTCACACTCACACCACCCTCACCCTAACACCACCCTCACACCCACACCACGCTCGCACTCACACCACACCCACACCACCCTCACACCCACACCACCCCCACACCCACACCACCCTCACACTCACATCACCCTCACACTCACACCACCCTCACACACAAACCACCCTCACACCCACACCACCCTCACACCCACATCACCCTCACACACACCACACCCACACCACACCACACCCACACCCACACCACCCTCACACCCACACCACACCCACATCACCCTCACACCCACATCACCCCCACACCCGCAACACCCTCACGCCCACATCACCCTCACACCCATACCACCCTCACACCAACACTACACCCACATCACCCTCACACCCACAACACTCTCACACCCACATAACCCTCACACCCACATCACCCTCAGACACACACCACCCTCACACCCACCCCCACCCCCACACCACCCCCACACCCACAACACCCTCACACCCACATCACCCTCACACCACATCACCCTCAAACACACGCCACCCTCACACGCACACCACCCTCACACCCACACGACCCTCACACCCACACCACGCTCACACCCACACCACCCCCACACCCACACCACCCTCACACCCACACCACCCCCACACCCACACCACACCACCCTCACACCCTCACATCCCACACACACCACCCTCACACTGACACCTACACCAGCCTCACACCCACACCACACCCACACCACCCTCACACACACACCACCCTCACACACACACCACACCCACACCACCCTCACGCCCACACCACACCCACACCCACACACAAACCACCCACACCACCCTCACACCCGCACCATCACCACACCCACATCACCCTCACACCCACACCACCCTCACACACACACCACCCTGACACACACACGACACCCACACCCACACACACCACCCACACCACCCTCACACCCACACCACCCTCGCACACACACCACCCCCACACCCACACCACCCTCACACCCACACCACCCTCACATCACCCTCACACCCACACCACCCTCACACCCACACCACCCTCACAGCAACACCACATCACACCCACACCACCGTCACACCCACACCACCCTCACACCCACATCACCCTCACACCCACACCAACCTCACACCCACACCACATCACAACCACACCACCCCCACACCCACACCACCCTCACACCCACACCACCCTCACACCCCTCACACCCACACCACCCTCACACCAACACCACCGTCACACAGGCACCACCCTCACACCCACACCACCCTCACACCCACACATCACACCCACACCACCATCACACCCACACCACCCTCACACCCACATCACCATCACACCCACACCACCCTCACACCCAAACCACCTCACACACACACCACCCCCACACCCACACCACCCTCACACCCACACCACCCTCACACCCACACCACCCTCACACCAACACCACCGTCACACAGGCACCACCCTCACACCCACACCACCCTCACACCCACACATCACACCCACACCACCCTCACACCCACATCACCATCACACCCACACCACCCTCACACCCAAACCACCTCACACACACACCACCCTCACACCCACACCACCCTCACACCCACACCACCCTCACACCCACACCACCCTCACACCCACATCACCCTCAAACACACGCCACCCTCACACACACACACCACCCTCACACTCACACCCACACCACCCTCACACCCACACCACACCCACACCCCACCCACACCCACACCACCCTCACACACACACCGCCCTCACACCCACACCACCCTCACACCCACACCACCCTCACACCCACATCACCCTCAAACACACGCCACCCTCACACACACACCACCCTCACACCCACTCCACCCTCACACACACACCACCCTCACACACACACCACCCTCACACCCACACCACCCTCACACCCACACCACCCTCACAACCACACCACCCTCACACACAAACCGCCCTCACACCCACACCACCCTCACACCCACACCACCCTCACACCCACATCACCCTCAAACACACGCCACCCTCACACCCACACCACCCTCACACCCACATCACCCTCACACACAAACCACCGTCACACCCACACCCACACCACCCTCACACCCACATCACCCTCACACACACACCACCCTCACACCCACTCCACCCTCACACACACACCACCCTCACACCCACTCCACCCTCACACACACACCACACTCACACCCACACCACCCTCACACCCATACCACACCCACATCACCCTAACACCCACAACACCCTCACACCCACATCACCCTCACACCCACACCACCCTCACACCCATACCACACCCACATCACCCTAACACCCACAACACCCTCACACCCACATCACCCTAACACCCACAACACCCTCACACCCACATCACCCTCACACCCACATCACCCTCACACCCACAACACCCTCACACCCACATCACCCTCACACCCACATCACCCTAACACCCACAACACCCTCACACCCACATCACCCTCACACCCACATCACCCCCACACCCACAACACCCTCACACCCACATCACCCTCACACCTATACCACCCTCACACCCACACCACACCCACATCACCCTCACACCCACATCACACTCACACCCACTCCACCCTCACACACACACCACCTTCACACACACACCACCCTCGCACCCACACCACCCCCACACCACCCTCACACACACTCCACCCTCACACCCACACCCACACCGCCCCCACACCCACAACACCCTCACACCCACATCACCCTCACACCCATACCACCCTCACACCCACACCACACCCACACCACCCTCACACCCACTCCACCCTCACACACACACCACCCTCACACCCACACCACCCTCACACCCACACTACCCTCACCACACTCACACCCACACCACACTCACACCCACTCCACCCTCACACACCACACTCACACCCGCACCACCCTCACACCCACACCACCCTCACACCCACACCACCCTCACAACACTCACACCCACTCCATCCTCACACACACACCACCATCACACACACACCACCCTCACACCCACACCACCCTCACACCCACACCACCCTCACCACACTCACACCCACACCACCCTCACACACACACCACCCTCACACATACACCACCCTCACACCCACACCACACCCACACCACCCTCACACCCACTCCACCCTCACACACACACCACCCTCACACTCACACCACCCTCACACCCATACCACCTTCACAACACTCACACCCACACCACACTCACACCCACTCCACCCTCACACACACACCACTCACACCCACACCACCCTCACACCCACTCCACCCTCACACACACACCACCCTCACACACACACCACCCTCGCACCCACACCACCCCCACACCACCCTCACACACACACCACCCTCACACACACACCACCGTCACACCCACATCATCCTCACACCCACACCACCCTCACACGCACACCACCCTCACACACACACCACCCTCACACACACACCACCCTCACACACACATCACCCTCACACACACCACACCCACACCACACCACACCCACACCCACACCACCCTCACACCCATACCACACCCACATCACCCTCACACCCACATCACCCTCACATCACCCTCACACCCACATCACCCTCACACACACACCACCCTCACACCCACATCACCATCACACCCACACCACCCTCACACCCAAACCACCTCACACACACACAACCCCCACACCCACACCACCCTCACACCCACACCACCCTCACACCAACACCACCGTCACACAGGCACCACCCTCACACCCACACCCACACCACCCTCACACACACACCGCCCTCACACCCACACCACCCTCACACCCACACCACCCTCACCCACATCACCCTCAAACACACGCCACCCTCACGCACACACCACCCTCACACTCACACCCACACCCACACCACCCTCACACACACACCGCCCTCACACCCACACGACCCTCACACCTACACCACCCTCACACCCACATCACCCTCAAACACACGCCACCCTCACACACACACCACCCTCACATCCACTCCACCCTCACACACACACCACCCTCACACCCACACCACTCTCACACCCATACCACACCATCACCCTCACACCCACAACACCCTCACACCCACATCACCCTCACACCCACATCACCCTCACACCCACAACACCCTCACACCCACATCACCCTCACACCGACACCACCCTCACACCCACACCACTGTCACACCCACACCACCCTCACACCAACCCCACCGTCACACAGGCACCACCCTCACACCCACACCCACACCACCCTCACACACACACCGGCCTCACACCCACACCACCCTCACACCCACACCACCCTCACACCCACATCACCCTCAAACACACGCCACCCTCACACACACACCACCCTCACTCACACCCACACCACCCTCACACCCACACCACACCCACACCCCACCCACACCACCCTCACACACACACCGCCCTCACACTCACACCACCCTCACACCCACACCACCCTCACACCCACATTACCCTCAAACACACACCACCCTCACACACACACCACCCTCACACACACACCACCCTCACACACACACCACCCTCACACCCATACCACCCTCACGACACTCACACCCACACCACACTCACACCCACTCCACCCTCACACACACACCACACTCACACCCACACCACTCTCACACCCATACCACACCCACATCACCCTCACACCCACAACACACTCACACCCACATCACCCTCACACCCACATCACCCTCACACCCACAACACCCTCACACCCACATCACCCTCACACCGACACCACCCTCACACCCACACCACCCTCACACCCACACCACCCTCACACCAACACCACCGTCACACAGGCACCACCCTCACACCCACACCCACACCACCCTCACACACACACCGCCCTCACACCCACACCACCCTCACACCCACATCACCCTCACACCCACATCACCCTCACACCCACAACACCCTCACACCCACATCACCCTCACACACACACACACCACCCTCACACACAAACCACCCTCACACCCACACCCACACCACCCCCACACCCACAACACCCCCACACCCACATCATCCTCACACCTATACCACCCTCACACCCACACCACACCCACTTCACCCTCACACCCACATCACCCTCACACCCACTCCACCCTCACACAAACACCACCCTCACACACACACCACCCTCGCACCCACACCACCCCCACACCACCCTCACATACACACCACCCTCACACCCACACCCACACCACCCCCACACCCACAACACCCTCACACCCACATCACCCTCACACACACACCACCCTCACACCCACACCACCCTCACATCCACACCACCCTCACCACACTCACACCCACACCACACTCACACCCACTCCACCCTCACACACCACCCTCACACCCGCACCACCCTCACACCCACACCACCCTCACACACACACCACCATCACACACACACCACCCTCACACCCACACCACCCTCACACCCACACCACCCTCACCACACTCACACCCACACCACCCTCACACACACACCACCCTCACACCCACTCCATCCTCACACACACACCACCCTCACACATACATCACCCTCAGACCCACACCACACCCACACCACCCTCACACCCACTCCACCCTCACACACACACCACCCTCACACCCACACCACCCTCACACCCACACCACACCCACACCACCCTCACACCCACACCACCCTCACACCCATACCACCCTCACGACACTCACACCCACACCACCCTCACACACACACCACTCACACCCACACCACCCTCACACCCACTCCACCCTCACACACACACCACCCTCACACACACACCACCCTCACACACACACCACCCTCACACCCACATCATCCTCACACCCACACCACCCTCACACGCACACCACCCTCACACACACACCACCCTCACACACACATTACCCTCACACACACCACACCCACACCACACCACACCCACACCCACACCACCCTCACACCCATACCACACCCACATCACCCTCACACCCACATCACCCTCACACCCACATCACCCTCACACACAAACCACCCTCACACCCACACCCACACCACCCTCACACCCATACCACACCCACATCACCCCCACACCCACAACACCCTCACACCCACATCACCCTCACACCCATACCACCCTCACACCCACACCACACCCACATCACCCTCACACACACATCACCCTCACACCCACTCCACCCTCACACACACACCACCCTCACACACATAACACCCTCGCACCCACACCACCCCCACACCACCCTCACACACACACCACCCTCACACACACACCACCCTCACACACACATCATCCTCACACCCACATCACCCTCACACACACACGACACCCTCACCCCACCCACACCCACACTACCCTCACACACACACCACCCTCACACCACCCTCACACCCACTCCACCCTCACACACACACCACCCTCACACACACACCACCCTCACACACACACCTCCCTCACACCCACATCACCCTCACACATACCACACCCACATCACCCTCACACCCACATCACCCTCACACCCACAACATCCTCACACCCACATCACCCTCACACCCACATCACCCTCACACCCACAACATCCCCACACCCTCAACACCCTCACGCCCACATCACCCTCACACCCATACCACCCTCACACCAACACTACACCCACATCACCCTCACACCCACAACACCCTAACACCCACTTCACCCTCACACCCACATCACCCTCACACACACCACCCTCACACACACACCACCCTCACACCCACCCCCATCCCCACACCACCCCCACACCCACAACACCCTCACACCCACATCACCCTCACACCCACATCACCCTCACACCCACATCACCCTCAAACACACGCCACCCTCACACGCACACCACCCTCACACCCACACCACCCTCACACCCACACCACCCCCACACGCACACCACCCTTACACACACACCACCCACACACCCACATCACGCTCACACCCACACCACCCCCATACCCACACCACCCTCACACCCACACCACCCCCACACCCACACACCACCCTCACACCCTCACATCCCACACACACCACCCTCACACTGACACCCACACCAGCCTCACACCCACACCACCCACACCACCCTCACACCCACACCACCCCCACACCCACACCACCCTCACACCCACACAACCCGCACACCCACACACACACCACACCCAAACCCACACCACCGTCACACCCACAACACCCTCACACCCACATCACCCTCACACCCACATCACCCTCAAACACACGCCACCCTCACACACACACCACCCTCACACCCACACCCACACCACCCCCACACCCACACCCACACCACACCCACACCACCCTCACATCCCGCACCCACACCCACAACCACACCACAACCACACCACACTCACACCCACACCCACACCACACCCACACCCACACCACACCCACACCACATCCACACCACACTCACACTCACACCCACACCACACCCACACCACACCCACATCACAATCACACCCACACCCACACCACACCACCACCCTCACACTCACACCCACACCACACCCACACCACACTCACACCACCCCCACACCACGCCCACACCCACACCACCCTCACACTCACACCCACACCACACCCACACCACACTCACACCCACACCACACCACCCTCACACCCTCACATCCCACACACACACACACCACCCTCACACTGACACCCACACCAGCCTCACACCCACACCACACCCACACCACCCTCACACCCACACAACCCTCACACCCACACAAACCTCACACCCACACACACACCACACCCAAACCCACACCACCGTCACACCCACACCACCCTCACACACACACCACCCTCACACACACACCACCCTCACACCCACACCACCTCACACAAACCACCCTCACACCCACACCCACACCACCCCAACACCCACAACACCCTCACACCCACATCACCCTCACACCCATAACACCCTCGCACCTACACCACCCCCACACCACCCTCACACACATACCACCCTCACACACACACCACCCTCACACACACATCATCCTCACACCCACATCACCCTCACACACACACGACACCCTCACCCCACCCACACCCACACCACCCTCACACACACACCACCCTCACACCACCCTCACACCCACTCCACCCTCACACACACACCACCCTCACACACACACCACCCTCACACACACACCTCCCTCACACCCACATCACCCTCACACACACCACACCCACACCACACCACACCCACACCCACACCACCCTCACACCCATTCCACACCCACATCACCCTCACACCCACATCACCCTCACACCCACAACACCCTCACACCCACATCACCCTCACACCCACATCACCCTCACACACACACCACCCTCTCACACAAACCACCCTCACACCCACACCCACACCATCCCCACACCCTCAACACCCTCACGCCCACATCACCCTCACACCCATACCACCCTCACACCAACACTACACCCACATCACCCTCACACCCACAACACCCTAACACCCACTTCACCCTCACACCCACATCACCATCACACACACCACCCTCACACTCACACCACCCTCACACCCACCCCCATCCCCACACCACCCCCACACCCACAACACCCTCACACCCACATCACCCTCACACCCACATCACCCTCACACCCACATCACCCTCAAACACACGCCACCCTCACACGCACACCACCCTCACACCCACACCACCCTCACACCCACACCACCCCCACACCCACACCACCCTTACACACACACCACCCCCACACCCACACCACGCTCACACCCACACCACCCCCATACCCACACCACCCTCACACCCACACCACCCCCACACCCACACACCACCCTCACACCCTCACATCCCACACACACCACCCTCACACTGACACCCACACCAGCCTCACACCCACACCACACCCACACCACCCTCACACCCACACCACCCCCACACCCACACCACCCTCACACCCACACAACCCGCACACCCACACACACACCACACCCAAACCCACACCACCGTCACACCCACAACACCCTCACACCCACATCACCCTCACACCCACATCACCCTCACACCCACAACACCCTCACACCCACATCACCCTCACACCCACATCACCCTCAAACACACGCCACCCTCACACACACACCACCCTCACACCCACACCCACACCACCCCCACACCCACACCCACACCACACCCACACCACCCTCACATCCCGCACCCACACCCACAACCACACCACAACCACACCACACTCACACCCACACCACACCCACACCCACACCACACCCACACCACATCCACACCACACTCACACTCACGCCCACACCACACCCACACCACACCCACACCACAATCACACCCACACCCACACCACACCACCACCCTCACACTCACACCCACACCACACCCACACCACACTCACACCCACACCACCCCCACACCACGCCCACACCCACACCACCCTCACACTCACACCCACACCACACCCACACCACACTCACACCCACACCACACCACCCTCACACCCTCACATCCCACACACACACACACCACCCTCACACTGACACCCACACCAGCCTCACACCCACACCACACCCACACCACCCTCACACCCACACAACCCTCACACCCACACAAACCTCACACCCACACACACACCACACCCAAACCCACACCACCGTCACACCCACACCACCCTCACACACACACCACCCTCACACCCACACCACCTCACACCCACACCACACCCACACCCACACCACCCTCACATTCACACCACACCCACACCCACACCACCCTCACACCCATACCACACCCACACCACCCTCACACCCACACCACA
This sequence comes from Scyliorhinus torazame, assembly GCF_047496885.1. Taxonomy (NCBI): domain Eukaryota; kingdom Metazoa; phylum Chordata; class Chondrichthyes; order Carcharhiniformes; family Scyliorhinidae; genus Scyliorhinus; species Scyliorhinus torazame. The sequence continues at coordinate 129,333,321 of NC_092711.1, read as the reverse complement.
CCCACACCCACACCACCCTCACACTCACACCACACCCACACCCACACCACCCTCACACCCATACCACACCCACACCACCCTCACACACACACCACCCTCACACACACAGCACCGTCACACCCACACCACCATCACACTCACACCACCCTCACACTCACACCCACACCACACCCACACCACACTCACACCCACACCACACCACCCTCACACCCTCACATCCCACACACACACACACCACCCTCACACTGACACCCACACCAGCCTCACACCCACACCACACCCACACCACCCTCACACCCACACAACCCTCACACCCACACAAACCTCACACCCACACACACACCACACCCAAACCCACACCACCGTCACACCCACACCACCCTCACACACACACCACCCTCACACACACACCACCCTCACACCCACACCACCTCACACAAACCACCCTCACACCCACACCCACACCACCCCAACACCCACAACACCCTCACACCCACATCACCCTCACACCCATAACACCCTCGCACCCACACCACCCCCACACCACCCTCACACACATACCACCCTCACACACACACCACCCTCACACACACATCATCCTCACACCCACATCACCCTCACACACACACGACACCCTCACCCCACCCACACCCACACCACCCTCACACACACACCACCCTCACACCACCCTCACACCCACTCCACCCTCACACACACACCACCCTCACACACACACCACCCTCACACACACACCTCCCTCACACCCACATCACCCTCACACACACCACACCCACACCACACCACACCCACACCCACACCACCCTCACACCCATTCCACACCCACATCACCCTCACACCCACATCACCCTCACACCCACAACACCCTCACACCCACATCACCCTCACACCCACATCACCCTCACACACACACCACCCTCTCACACAAACCACCCTCACACCCACACCCACACCATCCCCACACCCTCAACACCCTCACGCCCACATCACCCTCACACCCATACCACCCTCACACCAACACTACACCCACATCACCCTCACACCCACAACACCCTAACACCCACTTCACCCTCACACCCACATCACCATCACACACACCACCCTCACACTCACACCACCCTCACACCCACCCCCATCCCCACACCACCCCCACACCCACAACACCCTCACACCCACATCACCCTCACACCCACATCACCCTCACACCCACATCACCCTCAAACACACGCCACCCTCACACGCACACCACCCTCACACCCACACCACCCTCACACCCACACCACCCCCACACCCACACCACCCTTACACACACACCACCCCCACACCCACACCACGCTCACACCCACACCACCCCCATACCCACACCACCCTCACACCCACACCACCCCCACACCCACACACCACCCTCACACCCTCACATCCCACACACACCACCCTCACACTGACACCCACACCAGCCTCACACCCACACCACACCCACACCACCCTCACACCCACACCACCCCCACACCCACACCACCCGCACACCCACACAACCCGCACACCCACACACACACCACACCCAAACCCACACCACCGTCACACCCACAACACCCTCACACCCACATCACCCTCACACCCACATCACCCTCACACCCACAACACCCTCACACCCAGATCACCCTCACACCCACATCACCCTCAAACACACGCCACCCTCACACACACACCACCCTCACACCCACACCCACACCACCCCCACACCCACACCCACACCACACCCACACCACCCTCACATCCCGCACCCACACCCACAACCACACCACAACCACACCACACTCACACCCACACCCACACCACACCCACACCCACACCACACCCACACCACATCCACACCACACTCACACTCACGCCCACACCACACCCACACCACACCCACACCACAATCACACCCACACCCACACCACACCACCACCCTCACACTCACACCCACACCACACCCACACCACACTCACACCCACACCACCCCCACACCACGCCCACACCCACACCACCCTCACACTCACACCCACACCACACCCACACCACACTCACACCCACACCACACCACCCTCACACCCTCACATCCCACACACACACACACCACCCTCACACTGACACCCACACCAGCCTCACACCCACACCACACCCACACCACCCTCACACCCACACAACCCTCACACCCACACAAACCTCACACCCACACACACACCACACCCAAACCCACACCACCGTCACACCCACACCACCCTCACACACACACCACCCTCACACCCACACCACCTCACACCCACACCACACCCACACCCACACCACCCTCACATTCACACCACACCCACACCCACACCACCCTCACACCCATACCACACCCACACCACCCTCACACCCACACCACACCCACACCCACACCACCCTCACACTCACACCACACCCACACCCACACCACCCTCACACCCATACCACACCCACACCACCCTCACACACACACCACCCTCACACACACAGCACCGTCACACCCACACCACCATCACACTCACACCACCCTCACACTCACACCACACCCAGACCCACATCACCCTCACACACACACACCCTCACACCCATACCACACCCACACTCACACCACACCCAGACCCACATCACCCTCACACCCACACCACCCTCACACTCACACCACCCTCACACACACACCACCCTCACACAAACACAACACCCACACCCACACCACCCTCACACCCACACCACTCTCACACACACACCACCCTCACACACACACCACCATCACACACACACCACCCTCACACCCACACCACCCTCACACACACACCACCCTCACACACACACCACCCCCACACCCACATCACCCTCACACCCACACCACCCTCACACACACACCACCCTCACCCATAACATACCACACCCACACCACCTTCACACTCACAACACCCTCACACACACACCACCCCCACACACTTAGCACCCACACATCCACACCACCCTCACACCCACACCACCCTCACACCCACACCACCCTCAAACACACACCACACTCACACCCACACCACCCTCACCCATAACATACCAAACCTATACCACCCTCACACCCACACCACACTCAAACCCACACCACCCTCATACCCACACCACCCTCACACCCACACCACACCCAGAACCCACACCCACACCACACCCACACCACACCCACACCACCCTCTCACACACACCACCCTCACTTCCACTCCACACCCACACCACACCCACACCACCCTCACCCCCACACCACCCCCACAACCACACCACCCTCACACCCACACCACCCTCACACACACACCACATCACACTCACACCACCCTGACATCCCACACCACCCTCACACCCACACCACACCCACACACACACCACTCTCACAGCCACACCACCCTCCACCCACACCACCCTCACCCCCACACCACCCTCACACCCACACCACCCTCACACCCACACCACCCTCAAACACACACGACCCTCACCAACACACCACACCTACACCACCCTCACACCCACACCACCCTCACACCCACACCACCCTCAAACACACAAGACCCTCACCAACACACCACACCTACACCACCCTCACACCCACACCACCCTCACACACGCACCACACCCACACCACCCTCACACCCACACCACCCTCAAACACATACCACCCTCACACCCACCCCACCCTCACACCCACACCACCCTCACACCCACACCACACCACCCTCACACCCACACCACCCTCACACACACACCACACCCACGCCATCCTCACACCCACACCACCCTCACACACACCACACACACACCACCCTCACACCCACACCACCCTCACACCCACACCACCCTCACACCCACACCACCGTCACACACACCACCCTCACACCCACACCACCCTCACACACACACCACCCTCAGACCCACACCATCCTCACAACCACATCACCCTTACACCCACACCACCCTCACACACACACCATACCCACACCACCCACACACCCACACCAACCTCCCACCCACACCACCCTCACACCCACATCACCCTCACATCCACACCACCCTCACACCCACACCACCCTCACACACACAACACCCCCACACACTTAGCACCCACACATCCACACCACCCTCACACCCACACCACCCTCACACACAACACCCTCACACCCACACCACCCTCACACCCACACTACCCTCACACACACACGACACCCTCACCCCACACACCCACACCACCCTCATACACACACCACCCTCACACACACAGCACCCCCACACAACCCTCACACACACACCACCCTCACACACACACCACCCTCACACCCACATCACCCTCACACACACACCACCCTCACACACACACCACACCCACACCACACCACACCCACACCCACACAACCCTCACACCCACATCACCCTCACACCCACAACACCCTCACACCCACATCACCCTCACACCCACAACACCCTCACACACAAACCACCCTCACACCCACACCCACAACACCCTCACACCCACATCACCCTCACACCCACATCACCCTCACACACACACCACCCTCACACCCACCCCCACCACCACACCACCCCCACACCCACAACACCCTCACACCCACATCACCCTCACACCCACATCACCCTCACACCCACATCACCCTCAAACACACGCCACCCTCACACGCACACCACCCTCACACCCACACCACCCTCACACCCACACCACCCCCACACCCACACCACCCTCACACACACACCACCCTCACACCCACATCATCCTCACACCCACATCACCCTCACACACACACCACACCCTCACCCCACCCACACCCACACCACCCTCACACACACACCACCCTCACACACACACCACCCTCACACCCACACCACCCCCACACCACCCTCACACCCACTCCACCCTCACACACACACCACCCTCACACCCACATCACCCTCACACACACCACACACACACCACACCACACACACACCACACCACACCCACACCCACAACACCCTCACACCCACATCACCCTCACACCCACATCACCCTCACACCCACATCACCCTCACACCCACAACACCCTCACACCCACATCACCCTCACACCCACATCACCCTCACACACACACCACCCTCACACACAAACCACCCTCACACCCACCCCCACACCACCCCCACACCCACAACACCCTCACACCCATATCACCCTCACACCCATACCACCCTCACACCCACACCACACCCACATCACCCTCACACACACATCTCCCTCACACCCACAACACTCTCACACCCACATCACCCTCACACCTACATCACCCTCACACCCACACCACCCTCACTCCCACCCCCACCCCCACACCACCCTCGCACCCACAACACCCTCACACCCACATCACCCTCACACCCACACAACCCTCACTCCCACCCCCACCCCCACACCACCCTCGCACCCACAACACCCACCCACCCACATCACCCTCAAACACACGCCACCCTCACACACACACCACCCTCACACCCACACCCACACCACCCCCACACCCACACCCACACCACACCCACACCACCCTCACATCCCACACCCACACCCTCACCACACCCACACCACACCCACTCCACACCCACACCCACACCACACCACCACCCTCACACTCACACCCACACCACACCCACACCACACCCACACCCACACCACACCACCACACTCACACTCACCCCCACACCACCCTTCCACCCACACCTCCCTCACACCCACACCACCCCCACACCCACACCACCCTCACACCCATACCACCCTCACACCCACACAACCCTTACACTCACACCCACACCACACCCACACCACACTCACACCCACACCACACCACCCTCACACCCTCACATCCCACACACACACACACCACCCTCACACTGACACCCACACCAGCCTCACACCCACACCACACCCACAGAACCCTCACCCCCACACCACCCCCACACCCACACCACCCTCACACCCACACCACCCTCACACCCACACAACCCGCACACCCACACACACCCACACCACCCTCACACCCACACCACTCTCACACCCACACCACCCTCACACAAGCACCACCCTCACACCCACACCACCGTCACCCACACCACCCTCACACCCCCACCACCCCCACACCCACACCACCCTCACACCTGCACCACCCTCACACCAACACCACCCTCGCACCCACACCACCCTCACACAGGCACCACCCTCACACCCACACCACCGTCACACCCACACCACCCTTACACCCACACCACCCTCACACCCACATCACCCTCACACCCACAGCACCCTCACACCCACACCACCCTCACACCCACATCACCCTCACACCCACACCACCGTCACACACACACCACCCTCACACACACACCACACCCACACCACACCCACACACACTCCACCCACACCACCCTCACACCCACACCACACCCACCCCCACACCACCCACACCACCCTCACACCCACACCACCCCCACACCCACACCACCCTCACACCCACATCACCCTCACACCCACACCACCCTCACACACACACCACCCTGACACACACACCACACCCACACCCACACACACACCACCCACACCACCCTCACACCCACACCACCCTCGCACACACACCACCCCCACACCCACACCACCCTCACATCCACACCACCCTCACACCCACACCACCCCCACATCACCCTCACACACACACCACCCTCACACCACCCTCACACACACACATCACACCCACACCACCGTCACACCCACATCACCCTCACACTCACACCACCTTCACACCCACATCACCCTCACACCCACACCACCCTCACACCCACACCACATCACACCCACACCACCGTCACACCCACACCACCCTCACACACACACCACACCCACACCCCACACACACCCACACCACCCTCACACGCACACCACCCTCACACCCACATCACCCTCACACAAACACCACACCCACACCCACATCACCCTCACACCCACATCACACCCACACCACACCCACATCACACCACACCCACACCCACACCACACCCACAACACCCTCACACCCACACAACCCTCACACCCACACCACCCTCACACACACACCACCCTCACACCCACATCACCCTCACACTCACACTCACACCACCCTCACACCCACACACACACCACCCTCACATCCCACACCACACCCACATCACACCACACCCACACCCACACCACCGTCACACCCACACCACCCTCGCACCCACACCACCCTCACACCTACACCACCCTCACACACACACACACCCACGCCCCCACCACCCTCACACCCACACCACACCCACACCCACACCACCGTCACACCCACACCACCCTCGCACCCACACCACACCCACACCCACACCACCGTCACACCCACACCACCCTCGCACCCACACCACCCTCGCACCCACACCACCCTCACACACACACCACCCTCACACTCACACCCACACCACTCTCACACCCACACCACACCCACACCACCGTCACACCCACACCACCCTCGCATCCACACCACCCTCACACCTACACCACACTCACACACACCCACGCCCCCACCACCCTCACACCCACACCACCCTCACACCCCCACCACCCTCACACCCACATCACCCTCACACCCACACCATCCTCACACCGACACCAACCCCACACCAACACCACACCCACAGCCACATCACACCCACAGCCACACCCACACCACCCTCACACCCACTCCACCCTCACACACACACCACCCTCACACACACACCACCCTCACACCCACACCACCCTCACCACACCACACCCACACCACCCTCACACCCACTCCACCCTCACACACACACCACCCTCACACCCACACCACCCTCACAACACTCACACCCACTCCATCCTCACACACACACCACCCTCACACACACACCACGCTCACACCCACACCACCCTCACACCCACACCACCCTCACCACACTCACACCCACTCGATCCTCACACACACTCCACCCTCACACACACACCACCCTCACACCCACACCACCCTCACACCCATACCACCCTCACACCCACACCACACCCACATCACCCTCACACACACATCTCCCTCACACCCACAACACTCTCACACCCACATCACCCTCACACCTACATCACCCTCACACCCACACCACCCTCACTCCCACCCCCACCCCCACACCACCCTCGCACCCACAACACCCTCACACCCACATCACCCTCACACCCACACCACCCTCACTCCCACCCCCACCCCCACACCACCCTCGCACCCACAACACCCACCCACCCACATCACCCTCAAACACACGCCACCCTCACACACACACCACCCTCACACCCACACCACCCCCACACCCACACCCACACCACACCCACACCACCCTCACATCCCACACCCACACCCTCACCACACCCACACCCACACCACACCCACTCCACACCCACACCCACACCACACCACCACCCTCACACTCACACCCACACCACACCCACACCACACCCACACCCACACCACACCACCACACTCACACTCACCCCCACACCACCCTCACACCCACACCTCCCTCACACCCACACCACCCCCACACCCACACCACCCTCACACCCATACCACCCTCACACCCACACAACCCTCACACTCACACCCACACCACACCCACACCAAACTCACACCCACACCACACCACCCTCACACCCTCACATCCCACACACACACACACCACCCTCACACTGACACCCACACCAGCCTCACACCCACACCACACCCACAGAACCCTCACACCCACACCACCCCCACACCCACACCACCCTCACACCCACACCACCCTCACACCCACACAACCCGCACACCCACACACACCCACACCACCCTCACACCCACACCACTCTCACACCCACACCACCCTCACACAAGCACCACCCTCACACCCACACCACCGTCACCCACACCACCCTCACACCCCCACCACCCCCACACCCACACCACCCTCACACCTGCACCACCCTCACACCAACACCACCCTCGCACCCACACCACCCTCACACAGGCACCACCCTCACACCCACACCACCGTCACACCCACACCACCCTTACACCCACACCACCCTCACACCCACAGCACCCTCACACCCACAGCACCCTCACACCCACACCACCCTCACACCCACATCACCCTCACACCCACACCACCCTCACACACACACCACCCTCACACACACACCACACCCACACCACACCCACACACACTCCACCCACACCACCCTCACACCCACACCACACCCACACCCACACACACACCACCCACACCACCCTCACACCCACACCACCCCCACACCCACACCACCCTCACACCCACATCACCCTCACACCCACACACACACCACCCACACCACCCTCACACCCACACCACCCTCGCACACACACCACCCCCACACCCACACCACCCTCACATCCACACCACCCTCACACCCACACCACCCCCACATCACCCTCACACACACACCACCCTCACACCACCCTCACACACACACATCACACCCACATAACCGTCACACCCACATCACCCTCACACTCACACCACCTTCACACCCACATCACCCTCACACCCACACCACCCTCACACCCACACCACATCACACCCACACCACCGTCACACCCACACCACCCTCACACACACACCACACCCACACCCCACACACACCCACACCACACTCACACGCACACCACCCTCACACCCACATCACCCTCACACAAACACCACACCCACACCCACATCACCCTCACACCCACATCACACCCACACCACACCCACATCACACCACACCCACACCCACACCACACCCACAACACCCTCACACCCACACAACCCTCACACCCACACCACCCTCACACACACACCACCCTCACACCCACACCACCCTCACACTCACACTCACACCACCCTCACACCCACACACACACCACCCTCACATCCCACACCACACCCACATCACACCACACCCACACCCACACCACCGTCACACCCACACCACCCTCGCACCCACACCACCCTCACACCTACACCACCCTCACACACACCCACACCCACGCCCCCACCACCCTCACACCCACACCACACCCACACCCACACCACCGTCACACCCACACCACCCTCGCACCCACACCACACCCACACCCACACCACCGTCACACCCACACCACCCTCGCACCCACACCACCCTCGCACCCACACCACCCTCGCACCCACACCACCCTCACACACACACCACCCTCACACTCACACCCACACCACCCTCACACCCACACCACACCCACACCACCGTCACACCCACACCACCCTCGCATCCACACCACCCTCACACCTACACCACACTCACACACACCCACACCCACGCCCCCACCACCCTCACACCCACACCACCCTCACACCCCCACCACCCTCACACACACACCACCCTCACACCCACACCACCCTCACACCCACACCACCCTCACACCCACACCAGCCTCCCACCCACACCACCGTCACACACACCACCCTCACACCCACACCACCCTCACACACACACCACCCTCAGACCCACACCATCCTCACAACCACATCACCCTTACACCCACACCACCCTCACACACACACCATACCCACACCACCCACACACCCACACCAACCTCCCACCCACACCACCCTCACACCCACATCACCCTCACATCCACACCACCCTCACACCCACACCACCCTCACACACACAACACCCCCACACACTTAGCACCCACACATCCACACCACCCTCACACCCACACCACCCTCACACACAACACCCTCACACCCACACCACCCTCACACCCACACTACCCTCACACACACACGACACCCTCACCCCACACACCCACACCACCCTCATACACACACCACCCTCACACACACAGCACCCCCACACAACCCTCACACACACACCACCCTCACACACACACCACCCTCACACCCACATCACCCTCACACACACACCACCCTCACACACACACCACACCCACACCACACCACACCCACACCCACACAACCCTCACACCCACATCACCCTCACACCCACAACACCCTCACACCCACATCACCCTCACATCCACAACACCCTCACACACACACCACCCTCTCACACAAACCACCCTCACACCCACACCCACAACACCCTCACACCCACATCACCCTCACACCCACATCACCCTCACACACACACCACCCTCACACACACACCACCCTAACACCCACCCCCACCACCACACCACCCCCACACCCACAACACCCTCACACCCACATCACCCTATCACCCACATCACCCTCACACCCACATCACCCTCAAACACACGCCACCCTCACACGCACACCACCCTCACACCCACACCACCCTCACACCCACACCACCCCCACACCCACACCACCCTCACACACACACCACCCTCACACCCACATCATCCTCACACCCACATCACCCTCACACACACACCACACCCTCACCCCACCCACACCCACACCACCCTCACACACACACCACCCTCACACACACACCACCCTCACACCCACACCACCCCCACACCACCCTCACACCCACTCCACCCTCACACACACACCACCCTCACACCCACATCACCCTCACACACACCACACACACACCACACCACACACACACCACACCACACCCACACCCACAACACCCTCACACCCACATCACCCTCACACCCACATCACCCTCACACCCACAACACCCTCACACCCACATCACCCTCACACCCACATCACCCTCACACACACACCACCCTCACACTCACACCCACACCACTCTCACACCCACACCACACCCACACCACCGTCACACCCACACCACCCTCGCATCCACACCACCCTCACACCTACACCACACTCACACACACCCACGCCCCCACCACCCTCACACCCACACCACCCTCACACCCCCACCACCCTCACACCCACATCACCCTCACACCCACACCATCCTCACACCGACACCAACCCCACACCAACACCACACCCACAGCCACATCACACCCACAGCCACACCCACACCACCCTCACACCCACTCCACCCTCACACACACAACACCCTCACACACACACCACCCTCACACCCACACCACCCTCACCACACCACACCCACACCACCCTCACACCCACTCCACCCTCACACACACACCACCCTCACACCCACACCACCCTCACAACACTCACACCCACTCCATCCTCACACACACACCACCCTCACACACACACCACGCTCACACCCACACCACCCTCACACCCACACCACCCTCACCACACTCACACCCACTCGATCCTCACACACACTCCACCCTCACACACACACCACCCTCACACCCACACCACCCTCACACCCATACCACCCTCACACCCACACCACACCCACATCACCCTCACACACACATCTCCCTCACACCCACAACACTCTCACACCCACATCACCCTCACACCTACATCACCCTCACACCCACACCACCCTCACTCCCACCCCCAACCCCACACCACCCTCGGACCCACAACACCCTCACACCCACATCACCCTCACACCCACACCACCCTCACTCCCACCCCCACCCCCACACCACCCTCGCACCCACAACACCCACCCACCCACATCACCCTCAAACACACGCCACCCTCACACACACACCACCCTCACACCCACACCCACACCACCCCCACACCCACACCCACACCACACCCACACCACCCTCACATCCCACACCCACACCCTCACCACACCCACACCCACACCACACCCACTCCACACCCACACCCACACCACACCACCACCCTCACACTCACACCCACACCACACCCACACCACACCCACACCCACACCACACCACCACACTCACACTCACCCCCACACCACCCTCACACCCACACCTCCCTCACACCCACACCACCCCCACACCCACACCACCCTCACACCCATACCACCCTCACACCCACACAACCCTCACACTCACACCCACACCACACCCACACCACACTCACACCCACACCACCACCCTCACACCCTCACATCCCACACACACACACACCACCCTCACACTGACACCCACACCAGCCTCACACCCACACCACACCCACAGAACCCTCACACCCACACCACCCCCACACCCACACCACCCTCACACCCACACCACCCTCACACCCACACAACCCGCACACCCACACACACCCACACCACCCTCACACCCACACCACTCTCACACCCACACCACCCTCACACAAGCACCACCCTCACACCCACACCACCGTCACCCACACCACCCTCACACCCCCACCACCCCCACACCCACACCACCCTCACACCTGCACCACCCTCACACCAACACCACCCTCGCACCCACACCACCCTCACACAGGCACCACCCTCACACCCACACCACCGTCACACCCACACCACCCTTACACCCACACCACCCTCACACCCACAGCACCCTCACACCCACAGCACCCTCACACCCACACCACCCTCACACCCACACCACCCTCACACACACACCACCCTCACACACACACCACACCCACACCACACCCACACACACTCCACCCACACCACCCTCACACCCACACCACACCCACACCCACACACACACCACCCACACCACCCTCACACCCACACCACCCCCACACCCACACCACCCTCACACCCACATCACCCTCACACCCACACCACCCTCACACACACACCACCCTGACACACACACCACTCCCACACCCACACACACACCACCCACACCACCCCCACACCCACACCACCCTCACATCCACACCACCCTCACACCCACACCACCCCCACATCACCCTCACACACACACCACCCTCACACCACCCTCACACACACACATCACACCCACATAACCGTCACACCCACATCACCCTCACACTCACACCACCTTCACACCCACATCACCCTCACACCCACACCACCCTCACACCCACACCACATCACACCCACACCACCGTCACACCCACACCACCCTCACACACACACCACACCCACACCCCACACACACCCACACCACCCTCACACGCACACCACCCTCACACCCACATCACCCTCACACAAACACCACACCCACACCCACATCACCCTCACACCCACATCACACCCACACCACACCCACATCACACCACACCCACACCCACACCACACCCACAACACCCTCACACCCACACAACCCTCACACCCACACCACCCTCACACACACACCACCCTCACACCCACACCACCCTCACACTCACACTCACACCACCCTCACACCCACACACACACCACCCTCACATCCCACACCACACCCACATCACACCACACCCACACCCACACCACCGTCACACCCACACCACCCTCGCACCCACACCACCCTCACACCTACACCACCCTCACACACACCCACACCCACGCCCCCACCACCCTCACACCCACACCACACCCACACCCACACCACCGTCACACCCACACCACCCTCGCACCCACACCACACCCACACCCACACCACCGTCACACCCACACCACCCTCGCACCCACACCACCCTCGCACCCACACCACCCTCGCACCCACACCACCCTCACACACACACCACCCTCACACTCACACCCACACCACCCTCACACCCACACCACACCCACACCACCGTCACACCCACACCACCCTCGCATCCACACCACCCTCACACCTACACCACACTCACACACACCCACACCCACGCCCCCACCACCCTCACACCCACACCACCCTCACACCCCACCATCCTCACACCGACACCAACCCCACACCAACACCACACCCACAGCCACATCACACCCAGAGCCACACCCACACCACCCTCACACCCACTCCACCCTCACACACACACCACCCTCACACACACACCACCCTCACACCCAGTCCACCCTCACACACACACCACCCTCACACCCCCACCACCCTCACACCCACATCACCCTCACACCCACAGCACCCTCACACCCACACCACCCTCACACCCACATCACCCTCACACCCACACCACCCTCACACACACACCACCCTCACACACACACCACACCCACACCACACCCACACACACTCCACCCACACCACCCTCACACCCACACCACACCCACACCCACACACACACCACCCACACCACCCTCACACCCACACCACCCCCACACCCACACCACCCTCACACCCACATCACCCTCACACCCACACACACACCACCCACACCACCCTCACACCCACACCACCCTCGCACACACACCACCCCCACACCCACACCACCCTCACATCCACACCACCCTCACACCCACACCACCCCCACATCACCCTCACACACACACCACCCTCACACCACCCTCACACACACACATCACACCCACATAACCGTCACACCCACATCACCCTCACACTCACACCACCTTCACACCCACATCACCCTCACACCCACACCACCCTCACACCCACACCACATCACACCCACACCACCGTCACACCCACACCACCCTCACACACACACCACACCCACACCCCACACACACCCACACCACACTCACACGCACACCACCCTCACACCCACATCACCCTCACACAAACACCACACCCACACCCACATCACCCTCACACCCACATCACACCCACACCACACCCACATCACACCACACCCACACCCACACCACACCCACAACACCCTCACACCCACACAACCCTCACACCCACACCACCCTCACACACACACCACCCTCACACCCACACCACCCTCACACTCACACTCACACCACCCTCACACCCACACACACACCACCCTCACATCCCACACCACACCCACATCACACCACACCCACACCCACACCACCGTCACACCCACACCACCCTCGCACCCACACCACCCTCACACCTACACCACCCTCACACACACCCACACCCACGCCCCCACCACCCTCACACCCACACCACACCCACACCCACACCACCGTCACACCCACACCACCCTCGCACCCACACCACACCCACACCCACACCACCGTCACACCCACACCACCCTCGCACCCACACCACCCTCGCACCCACACCACCCTCGCACCCACACCACCCTCACACACACACCACCCTCACACTCACACCCACACCACCCTCACACCCACACCACACCCACACCACCGTCACACCCACACCACCCTCGCATCCACACCACCCTCACACCTACACCACACTCACACACACCCACACCCACGCCCCCACCACCCTCACACCCACACCACCCTCACACCCCCACCACCCTCACACCCACACCACCCTCACACCCACACCACCCTCACACCCACACCAGCCTCCCACCCACACCACCGTCACACACACCACCCTCACACCCACACCACCCTCACACACACACCACCCTCAGACCCACACCATCCTCACAACCACATCACCCTTACACCCACACCACCCTCACACACACACCATACCCACACCACCCACACACCCACACCAACCTCCCACCCACACCACCCTCACACCCACATCACCCTCACATCCACACCACCCTCACACCCACACCACCCTCACACACACAACACCCCCACACACTTAGCACCCACACATCCACACCACCCTCACACCCACACCACCCTCACACACAACACCCTCACACCCACACCACCCTCACACCCACACTACCCTCACACACACACGACACCCTCACCCCACACACCCACACCACCCTCATACACACACCACCCTCACACACACAGCACCCCCACACAACCCTCACACACACACCACCCTCACACACACACCACCCTCACACCCACATCACCCTCACACACACACCACCCTCACACACACACCACACCCACACCACACCACACCCACACCCACACAACCCTCACACCCACATCACCCTCACACCCACAACACCCTCACACCCACATCACCCTCACATCCACAACACCCTCACACACACACCACCCTCTCACACAAACCACCCTCACACCCACACCCACAACACCCTCACACCCACATCACCCTCACACCCACATCACCCTCACACACACACCACCCTCACACACACACCACCCTCACACCCACCCCCACCACCACACCACCCCCACACCCACAACACCCTCACACCCACATCACCCTATCACCCACATCACCCTCACACCCACATCACCCTCAAACACACGCCACCCTCACACGCACACCACCCTCACACCCACACCACCCTCACACCCACACCACCCCCACACCCACACCACCCTCACACACACACCACCCTCACACCCACATCATCCTCACACCCACATCACCCTCACACACACACCACACCCTCACCCCACCCACACCCACACCACCCTCACACACACACCACCCTCACACACACACCACCCTCACACCCACACCACCCCCACACCACCCTCACACCCACTCCACCCTCACACACACACCACCCTCACACCCACATCACCCTCACACACACCACACACACACCACACCACACACACACCACACCACACCCACACCCACAACACCCCCACACCCACATCACCCTCACACCCACATCACCCTCACACCCACAACACCCTCACACCCACATCACCCTCACACCCACATCACCCTCACACACACACCACCCTCACACTCACACCCACACCACTCTCACACCCACACCACACCCACACCACCGTCACACCCACACCACCCTCGCATCCACACCACCCTCACACCTACACCACACTCACACACACCCACGCCCCCACCACCCTCACACCCACACCACCCTCACACCCCCACCACCCTCACACCCACATCACCCTCACACCCACACCATCCTCACACCGACACCAACCCCACACCAACACCACACCCACAGCCACATCACACCCACAGCCACACCCACACCACCCTCACACCCACTCCACCCTCACACACACAACACCCTCACACACACACCACCCTCACACCCACACCACCCTCACCACACCACACCCACACCACCCTCACACCCACTCCACCCTCACACACACACCACCCTCACACCCACACCACCCTCACAACACTCACACCCACTCCATCCTCACACACACACCACCCTCACACACACACCACGCTCACACCCACACCACCCTCACACCCACACCACCCTCACCACACCACACCCACACCACCCTCACACCCACTCCACCCTCACACCCACACCACCCTCGCATCCACACCACCCTCACACCTACACCACACTCACACACACCCACACCCACGCCCCCACCACCCTCACACCCACACCACCCTCACACCCCCACCACCCTCACACACACACCACCCTCACACCCACACCACCCTCACACCCACACCACCCTCACACCCACACCAGCCTCCCACCCACACCACCGTCACACACACCACCCTCACACCCACACCACCCTCACACACACACCACCCTCAGACCCACACCATCCTCACAACCACATCACCCTTACACCCACACCACCCTCACACACACACCATACCCACACCACCCACACACCCACACCAACCTCCCACCCACACCACCCTCACACCCACATCACCCTCACATCCACACCACCCTCACACCCACACCACCCTCACACACACAACACCCCCACACACTTAGCACCCACACATCCACACCACCCTCACACCCACACCACCCTCACACACAACACCCTCACACCCACACCACCCTCACACCCACACTACCCTCACACACACACGACACCCTCACCCCACACACCCACACCACCCTCATACACACACCACCCTCACACACACAGCACCCCCACACAACCCTCACACACACACCACCCTCACACACACACCACCCTCACACCCACATCACCCTCACACACACACCACCCTCACACACACACCACACCCACACCACACCACACCCACACCCACACAACCCTCACACCCACATCACCCTCACACCCACAACACCCTCACACCCACATCACCCTCACATCCACAACACCCTCACACACACACCACCCTCTCACACAAACCACCCTCACACCCACACCCACAACACCCTCACACCCACATCACCCTCACACCCACATCACCCTCACACACACACCACCCTCACACACACACCACCCTAACACCCACCCCCACCACCACACCACCCCCACACCCACAACACCCTCACACCCACATCACCCTATCACCCACATCACCCTCACACCCACATCACCCTCAAACACACGCCACCCTCACACGCACACCACCCTCACACCCACACCACCCTCACACCCACACCACCCCCACACCCACACCACCCTCACACACACACCACCCTCACACCCACATCATCCTCACACCCACATCACCCTCACACACACACCACACCCTCACCCCACCCACACCCACACCACCCTCACACACACACCACCCTCACACACACACCACCCTCACACCCACACCACCCCCACACCACCCTCACACCCACTCCACCCTCACACACACACCACCCTCACACCCACATCACCCTCACACACACCACACACACACCACACCACACACACACCACACCACACCCACACCCACAACACCCTCACACCCACATCACCCTCACACCCACATCACCCTCACACCCACAACACCCTCACACCCACATCACCCTCACACCCACATCACCCTCACACACACACCACCCTCACACTCACACCCACACCACTCTCACACCCACACCACACCCACACCACCGTCACACCCACACCACCCTCGCATCCACACCACCCTCACACCTACACCACACTCACACACACCCACGCCCCCACCACCCTCACACCCACACCACCCTCACACCCCCACCACCCTCACACCCACATCACCCTCACACCCACACCATCCTCACACCGACACCAACCCCACACCAACACCACACCCACAGCCACATCACACCCACAGCCACACCCACACCACCCTCACACCCACTCCACCCTCACACACACAACACCCTCACACACACACCACCCTCACACCCACACCACCCTCACCACACCACACCCACACCACCCTCACACCCACTCCACCCTCACACACACACCACCCTCACACCCACACCACCCTCACAACACTCACACCCACTCCATCCTCACACACACACCACCCTCACACACACACCACGCTCACACCCACACCACCCTCACACCCACACCACCCTCACCACACTCACACCCACTCGATCCTCACACACACTCCACCCTCACACACACACCACCCTCACACCCACACCACCCTCACACCCATACCACCCTCACACCCACACCACACCCACATCACCCTCACACACACATCTCCCTCACACCCACAACACTCTCACACCCACATCACCCTCACACCTACATCACCCTCACACCCACACCACCCTCACTCCCACCCCCAACCCCACACCACCCTCGGACCCACAACACCCTCACACCCACATCACCCTCACACCCACACCACCCTCACTCCCACCCCCACCCCCACACCACCCTCGCACCCACAACACCCACCCACCCACATCACCCTCAAACACACGCCACCCTCACACACACACCACCCTCACACCCACACCCACACCACCCCCACACCCACACCCACACCACACCCACACCACCCTCACATCCCACACCCACACCCTCACCACACCCACACCCACACCACACCCACTCCACACCCACACCCACACCACACCACCACCCTCACACTCACACCCACACCACACCCACACCACACCCACACCCACACCACACCACCACACTCACACTCACCCCCACACCACCCTCACACCCACACCTCCCTCACACCCACACCACCCCCACACCCACACCACCCTCACACCCATACCACCCTCACACCCACACAACCCTCACACTCACACCCACACCACACCCACACCACACTCACACCCACACCACCACCCTCACACCCTCACATCCCACACACACACACACCACCCTCACACTGACACCCACACCAGCCTCACACCCACACCACACCCACAGAACCCTCACACCCACACCACCCCCACACCCACACCACCCTCACACCCACACCACCCTCACACCCACACAACCCGCACACCCACACACACCCACACCACCCTCACACCCACACCACTCTCACACCCACACCACCCTCACACAAGCACCACCCTCACACCCACACCACCGTCACCCACACCACCCTCACACCCCCACCACCCCCACACCCACACCACCCTCACACCTGCACCACCCTCACACCAACACCACCCTCGCACCCACACCACCCTCACACAGGCACCACCCTCACACCCACACCACCGTCACACCCACACCACCCTTACACCCACACCACCCTCACACCCACAGCACCCTCACACCCACAGCACCCTCACACCCACACCACCCTCACACCCACACCACCCTCACACACACACCACCCTCACACACACACCACACCCACACCACACCCACACACACTCCACCCACACCACCCTCACACCCACACCACACCCACACCCACACACACACCACCCACACCACCCTCACACCCACACCACCCCCACACCCACACCACCCTCACACCCACATCACCCTCACACCCACACCACCCTCACACACACACCACCCTGACACACACACCACTCCCACACCCACACACACACCACCCACACCACCCCCACACCCACACCACCCTCACATCCACACCACCCTCACACCCACACCACCCCCACATCACCCTCACACACACACCACCCTCACACCACCCTCACACACACACATCACACCCACATAACCGTCACACCCACATCACCCTCACACTCACACCACCTTCACACCCACATCACCCTCACACCCACACCACCCTCACACCCACACCACATCACACCCACACCACCGTCACACCCACACCACCCTCACACACACACCACACCCACACCCCACACACACCCACACCACCCTCACACGCACACCACCCTCACACCCACATCACCCTCACACAAACACCACACCCACACCCACATCACCCTCACACCCACATCACACCCACACCACACCCACATCACACCACACCCACACCCACACCACACCCACAACACCCTCACACCCACACAACCCTCACACCCACACCACCCTCACACACACACCACCCTCACACCCACACCACCCTCACACTCACACTCACACCACCCTCACACCCACACACACACCACCCTCACATCCCACACCACACCCACATCACACCACACCCACACCCACACCACCGTCACACCCACACCACCCTCGCACCCACACCACCCTCACACCTACACCACCCTCACACACACCCACACCCACGCCCCCACCACCCTCACACCCACACCACACCCACACCCACACCACCGTCACACCCACACCACCCTCGCACCCACACCACACCCACACCCACACCACCGTCACACCCACACCACCCTCGCACCCACACCACCCTCGCACCCACACCACCCTCGCACCCACACCACCCTCACACACACACCACCCTCACACTCACACCCACACCACCCTCACACCCACACCACACCCACACCACCGTCACACCCACACCACCCTCGCATCCACACCACCCTCACACCTACACCACACTCACACACACCCACACCCACGCCCCCACCACCCTCACACCCACACCACCCTCACACCCCACCATCCTCACACCGACACCAACCCCACACCAACACCACACCCACAGCCACATCACACCCAGAGCCACACCCACACCACCCTCACACCCACTCCACCCTCACACACACACCACCCTCACACACACACCACCCTCACACCCAGTCCACCCTCACACACACACCACCCTCACACCCCCACCACCCTCACACCCACATCACCCTCACACCCACAGCACCCTCACACCCACACCACCCTCACACCCACATCACCCTCACACCCACACCACCCTCACACACACACCACCCTCACACACACACCACACCCACACCACACCCACACACACTCCACCCACACCACCCTCACACCCACACCACACCCACACCCACACACACACCACCCACACCACCCTCACACCCACACCACCCCCACACCCACACCACCCTCACACCCACATCACCCTCACACCCACACACACACCACCCACACCACCCTCACACCCACACCACCCTCGCACACACACCACCCCCACACCCACACCACCCTCACATCCACACCACCCTCACACCCACACCACCCCCACATCACCCTCACACACACACCACCCTCACACCACCCTCACACACACACATCACACCCACATAACCGTCACACCCACATCACCCTCACACTCACACCACCTTCACACCCACATCACCCTCACACCCACACCACCCTCACACCCACACCACATCACACCCACACCACCGTCACACCCACACCACCCTCACACACACACCACACCCACACCCCACACACACCCACACCACACTCACACGCACACCACCCTCACACCCACATCACCCTCACACAAACACCACACCCACACCCACATCACCCTCACACCCACATCACACCCACACCACACCCACATCACACCACACCCACACCCACACCACACCCACAACACCCTCACACCCACACAACCCTCACACCCACACCACCCTCACACACACACCACCCTCACACCCACACCACCCTCACACTCACACTCACACCACCCTCACACCCACACACACACCACCCTCACATCCCACACCACACCCACATCACACCACACCCACACCCACACCACCGTCACACCCACACCACCCTCGCACCCACACCACCCTCACACCTACACCACCCTCACACACACCCACACCCACGCCCCCACCACCCTCACACCCACACCACACCCACACCCACACCACCGTCACACCCACACCACCCTCGCACCCACACCACACCCACACCCACACCACCGTCACACCCACACCACCCTCGCACCCACACCACCCTCGCACCCACACCACCCTCGCACCCACACCACCCTCACACACACACCACCCTCACACTCACACCCACACCACCCTCACACCCACACCACACCCACACCACCGTCACACCCACACCACCCTCGCATCCACACCACCCTCACACCTACACCACACTCACACACACCCACACCCACGCCCCCACCACCCTCACACCCACACCACCCTCACACCCCCACCACCCTCACACCCACACCACCCTCACACCCACACCACCCTCACACCCACACCAGCCTCCCACCCACACCACCGTCACACACACCACCCTCACACCCACACCACCCTCACACACACACCACCCTCAGACCCACACCATCCTCACAACCACATCACCCTTACACCCACACCACCCTCACACACACACCATACCCACACCACCCACACACCCACACCAACCTCCCACCCACACCACCCTCACACCCACATCACCCTCACATCCACACCACCCTCACACCCACACCACCCTCACACACACAACACCCCCACACACTTAGCACCCACACATCCACACCACCCTCACACCCACACCACCCTCACACACAACACCCTCACACCCACACCACCCTCACACCCACACTACCCTCACACACACACGACACCCTCACCCCACACACCCACACCACCCTCATACACACACCACCCTCACACACACAGCACCCCCACACAACCCTCACACACACACCACCCTCACACACACACCACCCTCACACCCACATCACCCTCACACACACACCACCCTCACACACACACCACACCCACACCACACCACACCCACACCCACACAACCCTCACACCCACATCACCCTCACACCCACAACACCCTCACACCCACATCACCCTCACATCCACAACACCCTCACACACACACCACCCTCTCACACAAACCACCCTCACACCCACACCCACAACACCCTCACACCCACATCACCCTCACACCCACATCACCCTCACACACACACCACCCTCACACACACACCACCCTCACACCCACCCCCACCACCACACCACCCCCACACCCACAACACCCTCACACCCACATCACCCTATCACCCACATCACCCTCACACCCACATCACCCTCAAACACACGCCACCCTCACACGCACACCACCCTCACACCCACACCACCCTCACACCCACACCACCCCCACACCCACACCACCCTCACACACACACCACCCTCACACCCACATCATCCTCACACCCACATCACCCTCACACACACACCACACCCTCACCCCACCCACACCCACACCACCCTCACACACACACCACCCTCACACACACACCACCCTCACACCCACACCACCCCCACACCACCCTCACACCCACTCCACCCTCACACACACACCACCCTCACACCCACATCACCCTCACACACACCACACACACACCACACCACACACACACCACACCACACCCACACCCACAACACCCTCACACCCACATCACCCTCACACCCACATCACCCTCACACCCACAACACCCTCACACCCACATCACCCTCACACCCACATCACCCTCACACACACACCACCCTCACACTCACACCCACACCACTCTCACACCCACACCACACCCACACCACCGTCACACCCACACCACCCTCGCATCCACACCACCCTCACACCTACACCACACTCACACACACCCACGCCCCCACCACCCTCACACCCACACCACCCTCACACCCCCACCACCCTCACACCCACATCACCCTCACACCCACACCATCCTCACACCGACACCAACCCCACACCAACACCACACCCACAGCCACATCACACCCACAGCCACACCCACACCACCCTCACACCCACTCCACCCTCACACACACAACACCCTCACACACACACCACCCTCACACCCACACCACCCTCACCACACCACACCCACACCACCCTCACACCCACTCCACCCTCACACACACACCACCCTCACACCCACACCACCCTCACAACACTCACACCCACTCCATCCTCACACACACACCACCCTCACACACACACCACGCTCACACCCACACCACCCTCACACCCACACCACCCTCACCACACTCACACCCACTCGATCCTCACACACACTCCACCCTCACACACACACCACCCTCACACCCACACCACCCTCACACCCATACCACCCTCACACCCACACCACACCCACATCACCCTCACACACACATCTCCCTCACACCCACAACACTCTCACACCCACATCACCCTCACACCTACATCACCCTCACACCCACACCACCCTCACTCCCACCCCCAACCCCACACCACCCTCGCACCCACAACACCCTCACACCCACATCACCCTCACACCCACACCACCCTCACTCCCACCCCCACCCCCACACCACCCTCGCACCCACAACACCCACCCACCCACATCACCCTCAAACACACGCCACCCTCACACACACACCACCCTCACACCCACACCCACACCACCCCCACACCCACACCCACACCACACCCACACCACCCTCACATCCCACACCCACACCCTCACCACACCCACACCCACACCACACCCACTCCACACCCACACCCACACCACACCACCACCCTCACACTCACACCCACACCACACCCACACCACACCCACACCCACACCACACCACCACACTCACACTCACCCCCACACCACCCTCACACCCACACCTCCCTCACACCCACACCACCCCCACACCCACACCACCCTCACACCCATACCACCCTCACACCCACACAACCCTCACACTCACACCCACACCACACCCACACCACACTCACACCCACACCACCACCCTCACACCCTCACATCCCACACACACACACACCACCCTCACACTGACACCCACACCAGCCTCACACCCACACCACACCCACAGAACCCTCACACCCACACCACCCCCACACCCACACCACCCTCACACCCACACCACCCTCACACCCACACAACCCGCACACCCACACACACCCACACCACCCTCACACCCACACCACTCTCACACCCACACCACCCTCACACAAGCACCACCCTCACACCCACACCACCGTCACCCACACCACCCTCACACCCCCACCACCCCCACACCCACACCACCCTCACACCTGCACCACCCTCACACCAACACCACCCTCGCACCCACACCACCCTCACACAGGCACCACCCTCACACCCACACCACCGTCACACCCACACCACCCTTACACCCACACCACCCTCACACCCACAGCACCCTCACACCCACAGCACCCTCACACCCACACCACCCTCACACCCACACCACCCTCACACACACACCACCCTCACACACACACCACACCCACACCACACCCACACACACTCCACCCACACCACCCTCACACCCACACCACACCCACACCCACACACACACCACCCACACCACCCTCACACCCACACCACCCCCACACCCACACCACCCTCACACCCACATCACCCTCACACCCACACCACCCTCACACACACACCACCCTGACACACACACCACTCCCACACCCACACACACACCACCCACACCACCCCCACACCCACACCACCCTCACATCCACACCACCCTCACACCCACACCACCCCCACATCACCCTCACACACACACCACCCTCACACCACCCTCACACACACACATCACACCCACATAACCGTCACACCCACATCACCCTCACACTCACACCACCTTCACACCCACATCACCCTCACACCCACACCACCCTCACACCCACACCACATCACACCCACACCACCGTCACACCCACACCACCCTCACACACACACCACACCCACACCCCACACACACCCACACCACCCTCACACGCACACCACCCTCACACCCACATCACCCTCACACAAACACCACACCCACACCCACATCACCCTCACACCCACATCACACCCACACCACACCCACATCACACCACACCCACACCCACACCACACCCACAACACCCTCACACCCACACAACCCTCACACCCACACCACCCTCACACACACACCACCCTCACACCCACACCACCCTCACACTCACACTCACACCACCCTCACACCCACACACACACCACCCTCACATCCCACACCACACCCACATCACACCACACCCACACCCACACCACCGTCACACCCACACCACCCTCGCACCCACACCACCCTCACACCTACACCACCCTCACACACACCCACACCCACGCCCCCACCACCCTCACACCCACACCACACCCACACCCACACCACCGTCACACCCACACCACCCTCGCACCCACACCACACCCACACCCACACCACCGTCACACCCACACCACCCTCGCACCCACACCACCCTCGCACCCACACCACCCTCGCACCCACACCACCCTCACACACACACCACCCTCACACTCACACCCACACCACCCTCACACCCACACCACACCCACACCACCGTCACACCCACACCACCCTCGCATCCACACCACCCTCACACCTACACCACACTCACACACACCCACACCCACGCCCCCACCACCCTCACACCCACACCACCCTCACACCCCACCATCCTCACACCGACACCAACCCCACACCAACACCACACCCACAGCCACATCACACCCAGAGCCACACCCACACCACCCTCACACCCACTCCACCCTCACACACACACCACCCTCACACACACACCACCCTCACACCCAGTCCACCCTCACACACACACCACCCTCACACCCCCACCACCCTCACACCCACATCACCCTCACACCCACACCATCCTCACACCGACACCAATCCCACACCAACACCACACCCACAGCCACATCACACCCACAGCCACACCCACACCACCCTCACACCCACTCCACCCTCACACACACACCACCCTCACACACACACCACCCTCACACACACACCACCCTCACACCCACACCACCCTCACACCCACTCCACCCTCACACACACACCACCCTCACACACACACCACCCTCACACCCACATCACCCTCACACCCACACCATCCTCACACCGACACCAACCCCACACCAACACCACACCCACAGCCACATCACACCCACAGCCACACCCACACCACCCTCACACCCACTCCACCCTCAAACACACACCACCCTCACACACACACCACCCTCACACACACACCACCCTCACACCCACTCCACCCTCACACACACACCACCCTCACACCCACACCACCCTCACAACACTCACACCCACTCCATCCTCACACACACACCACCCTCACACACACACCACGCTCACACCCACACCACCCTCACACCCACACCACCCTCACCACACTCACACCCACTCGATCCTCACACACACTCCACCCTCACACACACACCACCCTCACACCCACACCACCGTCACACCCACACCACCCTCACACCCACTCCACCCTCACACACACACCCACACCACACTCACACTCACATCACCCTCACACCACCCACACACACACCACCCTCATACCCACACCACCCTCACACCCACACCACCCTCACACCCACACCACCCTCACACCCACACCACCCTCACACCCACTCTACCCTCACACACACACCACGCTCACACCTGCACCACCCTCACACCAACACCACCCTCGCACCCACACAACCCTCACACAGGCACCACCCTCACACCCACACCACCGTCACACCCACACCACCCTTACACCCACACCACCCTCAGACCCACATCACCCTCACACCCACAGCACCCTCACACCCACACCACCCTCACACCCACATCACCCTCACACCCACACCACCCTCACACACACACCACCCTCACACCCACACCACCCTCACACTCACACTCACACCACCCTCACACCCACACACACACCACCCTCACATCCCACACCACACCCACATCACACCACACCCACACCCACACCACCGTCACACCCACACCACCCTCGCACCCACACCACCCTCACACCTACACCACCCTCACACACACCCACACCCACGCCCCCACCACCCTCACACCCACACCACACCCACACCCACACCACCGTCACACCCACACCACCCTCGCACCCACACCACACCCACACCCACACCACCGTCACACCCACACCACCCTCGCACCCACACCACCCTCGCACCCACACCACCCTCGCACCCACACCACCCTCACACACACACCACCCTCACACTCACACCCACACCACCCTCACACCCACACCACACCCACACCACCGTCACACCCACACCACCCTCGCATCCACACCACCCTCACACCTACACCACACTCACACACACCCACACCCACGCCCCCACCACCCTCACACCCACACCACCCTCACACCCCCACCACCCTCACACCCACATCACCCTCACACCCACACCATCCTCACACCGACACCAACCCCACACCAACACCACACCCACAGCCACATCACACCCACAGCCACACCCACACCACCCTCACACCCACTCCACCCTCACACACACACCACCCTCACACACACACCACCCTCACACCCAGTCCACCCTCACACACACACCACCCTCACACCCCCACCACCCTCACACCCACATCACCCTCACACCCACACCATCCTCACACCGACACCAACCCCACACCAACACCACACCCACAGCCACATCACACCCACAGCCACACCCACACCACCCTCACACCCACTCCACCCTCACACACACACCACCCTCACACACACACCACCCTCACACACACACCACCCTCACACCCACTCCACCCTCACACACACACCACCCTCACACACACACCACCCTCACACCCACATCACCCTCACACCCACACCATCCTCACACCGACACCAACCCCACACCAACACCACACCCACAGCCACATCACACCCACAGCCACACCCACACCACCCTCACACCCACTCCACCCTCAAACACACACCACCCTCACACACACACCACCCTCACAGACACACCACCCTCACACCCACTCCACCCTCACACACACACCACCCTCACACCCACACCACCCTCACAACACTCACACCCACTCCATCCTCACACACACACCACCCTCACACACACACCACGCTCACACCCACACCACCCTCACACCCACACCACCCTCACCACACTCACACCCACTCGATCCTCACACACACTCCACCCTCACACACACACCACCCTCACACCCACACCACCCTCACACCCACACCACCCTCACACCCACTCCACCCTCACACACACACCCACACCACACTCACACTCACATCACCCTCACACCACCCACACACTCACACCACCCTCATACCCACACCACCCTCACACCCACACCACCCTCACACCCACACCACCCTCACACCCACACCACCCTCACACCCACTCCACCCTCACACACACACCACCCTTACACCTGCACCACCCTCACACCAACACCACCCTCGCACCCACACAACCCTCACACAGGCACCACCCTCACACCCACACCACCGTCACACCCACACCACCCTTACACCCACACCACCCTCAGACCCACATCACCCTCACACCCACAGCACCCTCACACCCACACCACCCTCACACCCACATCACCCTCACACCCACACCACCGTCACACACACACCACCCTCACACACACCACACCCACACCACACCCACACACACTCCACCCACACCACCCTCACACCCACACCACACCCACACCCACACACACACCACCCACACCACCCTCACACCCACACCACCCCCACACCCACACCACCCTCACACCCACATCACCCTCACACCCACACCACCCTCACACACACACCACCCTCACATCCACACCACCCTCACACCCACACCACCCCCACATCACCCTCACACCCACACCACCCTCAGACCACCCTCACACACACACCACCCACACCACCCTCACACCAACACCACCCTCGCACACACACCACCCCCACACCCACACCACCCTCACATCCACACCACCCTCACACCCACACCACCCCCACATCACCCTCACACCCACACCACCCTCACACCACCCTCACACACACACATCACACCCACACCACCGTCACACCCACATCACCCTCACACTCACACCACCTTCACACCCACATCACCCTCACACCCACACCACCCTCACACACACACCACACCCACACCCCACACACACCCACACCACCCTCACACGCACACCACCCTCACACCCACATCACCCTCACACAAACACCACACCCACACCCACATCACCCTCACACCCACATCACACCCACACCACACCCACATCACACCACACCCACACCCACACCACACCCACAACACCCTCACACCCACACAACCCTCACACCCACACCACCCTCACACACACACCACCCTCACACCCACACCACCCTCACACTCACACTCACACCACCCTCACACCCACACACACACCACCCTCACATCCCACACCACACCCACATCACACCACACCCACACCCACACCACTGTCACACCCACACCACCCTCGCACCCACACCACCCTCACACCTACACCACCCTCACACACACCCACACCCACGCCCCCACCACCCTCACACCCACACCACACCCACACCCACACCACCGTCACACCCACACCACCCTCGCACCCACACCACACCCACACCCACACCACCGTCACACCCACACCACCCTCGCACCCACACCACCCTCGCACCCACACCACCCTCACACACACACCACCCTCACACTCACACCCACACCACCCTCACACCCACACCACACCCACACCAACGTCACACCCACACCACCCTCGCATCCACACCACCCTCACACCTACACCACACTCACACACACCCACACCCACGCCCCCACCACCCTCACACCCACACCACCCTCACAACCCCACCACCCTCACACCCACATCACCCTCACACCCACACCATCCTCACACCGACACCAACCCCACACCAACACCACACCCACAGCCACACCACACCCACAGCCACACCCACACCACCCTCACACCCACTCCACCCTCACACCCACACCACCCTCACACACACACCACCCTCACACCCACACCACCCTCACAACACGCACACCCACTCCATCCTCACACACACACCACCCTCACACACACACCACGCTCACACCCACACCACCCTCACACCCACACCACCCTCACCACACTCACACCCACTCGATCCTCACACACACTCCACCCTCACACACACACCACCCTCACACCCACACCACCTCACACCCACTCCACCCTCACACACACACCACCGTCACACGCACACCACCCTCACACCCACTCCACCCTCACACCCACATCATCCTCACACCCACATCACCCTCACACACACACCACATCCTCACCCCACCCACACCCACACCACCCTCACACCCACACCACCCTCACACCCACACCACCCTCACACACACACCACCCTCACACACACACCACCCTCACACCCACTCCACCCTCACACCCACACCACACCCACACCCACACCACCCTCACACACACACCACCCTCACACCCACACCCACATCACCCTCACACCCACATCACCCTCACACCCACATCACCCTCACTCCCACAACACCCTTACACCCACATCACCCTCACACCCACATCACCCTCACACCCACAACACCCTCACACCCACACCACCCTCACACCCACACCACCCTCACACACACACCACCCTCACACACACACCACCCTCACACCCACTCCACCCTCACACCCACACCACACCCACACCCACACCACCCTCACACACACACCACCCTCACACCCACACCCACATCACCCTCACACCCACATCACCCTCACACCCACATCACCCTCACTCCCACAACACCCTTACACCCACATCACCCTCACACCCACAACACCCTCACACCCACATCACCCTCACACCCACATCACCCTCACACCCACAACACCCTCACACCCACATCACCCTCACACCCACATCACCCTCACACACAAACCACCCTCACACGCACAACACCCCCACACCCACATCACCCTCACACCCACATCACCCTCACACCCACATCACCCTCACACCCACAACACCCTCACACCCACATCACCCTCACACCCACATCACCCTCACACCCACATCACCCTCACACCCACATCACCCTCACACCCACAACACCCTTACACCCACATCACCCTCACACACAAACCACCCTCACACCCACACCACCCTCACACCCACATCACCCTCACACCCACATCACCCTCACTCCCACAACACCCTTACACCCACATCACCCTCACACCCACATCACCCTCACACCCACATCACCCTCACACCCACAACACCCTCACACCCATATCACCCTCACACCCACATCTCCCTCACACCCACAACACCCTCACACCCACATCACCCTCACACCCACATCACCCTCACACCCACACCACCCTCACACCCACCCCCACCCCCACACCACCCTCACACCCACAACACCCTCACACCCACATCACCCTCACACCCACATCACCCTCAAACACACGCCACCCTCACACACACACCACCCTCACACCCACACCCACACCACCCCCACACCCACACCACACCCACACCACACCCACACCACCCTCACATCCCACACCCACACCCACAACCACACCACAACCACGCCACACTCACACCCACACCCACACCACACCCACTCCACACCCACACCCACACCCACACCACACCACCACCCTCACACTCACCCCCACACCACCCTCACACCCACAGCACCCTCACACCCACACCACCCCCACACCCACACCACCCTCACACCCACACCACCCTCACACCCACACAACCCTCACACTCACACCCACACCACACCCACACCACCGTCACACCCACACCACCCTCGCATCCACACCACCCTCACACCTACACCACACTCACACACACCCACACCCACGCCCCCACCACCCTCACACCCACACCACCCTCACACCCCCACCACCCTCACACACACACCACCCTCACACCCACACCACCCTCACACCCACACCACCCTCACACCCACACCAGCCTCCCACCCACACCACCGTCACACACACCACCCTCACACCCACACCACCCTCACACACACACCACCCTCAGACCCACACCATCCTCACAACCACATCACCCTTACACCCACACCACCCTCACACACACACCATACCCACACCACCCACACACCCACACCAACCTCCCACCCACACCACCCTCACACCCACATCACCCTCACATCCACACCACCCTCACACCCACACCACCCTCACACACACAACACCCCCACACACTTAGCACCCACACATCCACACCACCCTCACACCCACACCACCCTCACACACAACACCCTCACACCCACACCACCCTCACACCCACACTACCCTCACACACACACGACACCCTCACCCCACACACCCACACCACCCTCATACACACACCACCCTCACACACACAGCACCCCCACACAACCCTCACACACACACCACCCTCACACACACACCACCCTCACACCCACATCACCCTCACACACACACCACCCTCACACACACACCACACCCACACCACACCACACCCACACCCACACAACCCTCACACCCACATCACCCTCACACCCACAACACCCTCACACCCACATCACCCTCACACCCACAACACCCTCACACACACACCACCCTCTCACACAAACCACCCTCACACCCACACCCACAACACCCTCACACCCACATCACCCTCACACCCACATCACCCTCACACACACACCACCCTCACACACACACCACCCTCACACCCACCCCCACCACCACACCACCCCCACACCCACAACACCCTCACACCCACATCACCCTCACACCCACATCACCCTCACACCCACATCACCCTCAAACACACGCCACCCTCACACGCACACCACCCTCACACCCACACCACCCTCACACCCACACCACCCCCACACCCACACCACCCTCACACACACACCACCCTCACACCCACATCATCCTCACACCCACATCACCCTCACACACACACCACACCCTCACCCCACCCACACCCACACCACCCTCACACACACACCACCCTCACACACACACCACCCTCACACCCACACCACCCCCACACCACCCTCACACCCACTCCACCCTCACACACACACCACCCTCACACCCACATCACCCTCACACACACCACACACACACCACACCACACACACACCACACCACACCCACACCCACAACACCCTCACACCCACATCACCCTCACACCCACATCACCCTCACACCCACAACACCCTCACACCCACATCACCCTCACACCCACATCACCCTCACACACACACCACCCTCACACTCACACCCACACCACTCTCACACCCACACCACACCCACACCACCGTCACACCCACACCACCCTCGCATCCACACCACCCTCACACCTACACCACACTCACACACACCCACGCCCCCACCACCCTCACACCCACACCACCCTCACACCCCCACCACCCTCACACCCACATCACCCTCACACCCACACCATCCTCACACCGACACCAACCCCACACCAACACCACACCCACAGCCACATCACACCCACAGCCACACCCACACCACCCTCACACCCACTCCACCCTCACACACACAACACCCTCACACACACACCACCCTCACACCCACACCACCCTCACCACACCACACCCACACCACCCTCACACCCACTCCACCCTCACACACACACCACCCTCACACCCACACCACCCTCACAACACTCACACCCACTCCATCCTCACACACACACCACCCTCACACACACACCACGCTCACACCCACACCACCCTCACACCCACACCACCCTCACCACACTCACACCCACTCGATCCTCACACACACTCCACCCTCACACACACACCACCCTCACACCCACACCACCCTCACACCCATACCACCCTCACACCCACACCACACCCACATCACCCTCACACACACATCTCCCTCACACCCACAACACTCTCACACCCACATCACCCTCACACCTACATCACCCTCACACCCACACCACCCTCACTCCCACCCCCACCCCCACACCACCCTCGCACCCACAACACCCTCACACCCACATCACCCTCACACCCACACCACCCTCACTCCCACCCCCACCCCCACACCACCCTCGCACCCACAACACCCACCCACCCACATCACCCTCAAACACACGCCACCCTCACACACACACCACCCTCACACCCACACCCACACCACCCCCACACCCACACCCACACCACACCCACACCACCCTCACATCCCACACCCACACCCTCACCACACCCACACCCACACCACACCCACTCCACACCCACACCCACACCACACCACCACCCTCACACTCACACCCACACCCACACCACACCCACACCCACACCACACCACCACACTCACACTCACCCCCACACCACCCTCACACCCACACCTCCCTCACACCCACACCACCCCCACACCCACACCACCCTCACACCCATACCACCCTCACACCCACACAACCCTCACACTCACACCCACACCACACCCACACCACACTCACACCCACACCACACCACCCTCACACCCTCACATCCCACACACACACACACCACCCTCACACTGACACCCACACCAGCCTCACACCCACACCACACCCACAGAACCCTCACACCCACACCACCCCCACACCCACACCACCCTCACACCCACACCACCCTCACACCCACACCACCCTCACACCCACACAACCCGCACACCCACACACACCCACACCACCCTCACACCCACACCACTCTCACACCCACACCACCCTCACACAAGCACCACCCTCACACCCACACCACCGTCACCCACACCACCCTCACACCCCCACCACCCCCACACCCACAACACCCTCACACCTGCACCACCCTCACACCAACACCACCCTCGCACCCACACCACCCTCACACAGGCACCACCCTCACACCCACACCACCGTCACACCCACACCACCCTTACACCCACACCACCCTCACACCCACAGCACCCTCACACCCACAGCACCCACACACCCACACCACCCTCACACCCACATCACCCTCACACCCACACCACCCTCACACACACACCACCCTCACACACACACCACACCCACACCACACCCACACACACTCCACCCACACCACCCTCACACCCACACCACACCCACACCCACACACACACCACCCACACCACCCTCACACCCACACCACCCCCACACCCACACCACCCTCACACCCACATCACCCTCACACCCACACCACCCTCACACACACACCTCCCTGACACACACACCACTCCCACACCCACACACACACCACCCACACCACCCTCACACCCACACCACCCTCGCACACACACCACCCCCACACCCACACCACCCTCACATCCACACCACCCTCACACCCACACCACCCCCACATCACCCTCACACACACACCACCCTCACACCACCCTCACACACACACATCACACCCACATAACCGTCACACCCACATCACCCTCACACTCACACCACCTTCACACCCACATCACCCTCACACCCACCCCACCCTCACACCCACACCACATCACACCCACACCACCGTCACACCCACACCACCCTCACACAAATACCACACCCACACCCCACACACACCCACACCACCCTCACACGCACACCACCCTCACACCCACATCACCCTCACACAAACACCACACCCACACCCACATCACCCTCACACCCACATCACACCCACACCACACCCACATCACACCACACCCACACCCACACCACACCCACAACACCCTCACACCCACACAAACCTCACACCCACACCACCCTCACACACACACCACCCTCACACCCACACCACCCTCACACTCACACTCACACCACCCTCACACCCACACACACACCACCCTCACATCCCACACCACACCCACATCACACCACACCCACACCCACACCACCGTCACACCAACACCACCCTCGCACCCACACCACCCTCACACCTACACCACCCTCACACACACCCACACCCACGCCCCCACCACCCTCACACCCACACCACACCCACACCCACACCACCGTCACACCCACACCACCCTCGCACCCACACCACACCCACACCCACACCACCGTCACACCCACACCACCCTCGCACCCACACCACCCTCGCACCCACACCACCCTCGCACCCACACCACCCTCACACACACACCACCCTCACACTCACACCCACACCACACCCACACCACCGTCACACCCACACCACCCTCGGATCCACACCACCCTCACACCTACACCACACTCACACACACCCACACCCACGCCCCCACCACCCTCACACCCACACCACCCTCACACCCCCACCACCCTCACACCCACATCACCCTCACACCCACACCATCCTCACACCGACACCAACCCCACACCAACACCACACCCACAGCCACATCACACCCACAGCCACACCCACACCACCCTCACACCCACTCCACCCTCACACACACACCACCCTCACACACACACCACCCTCACACCCAGTCCACCCTCACACACACACCACCCTCACACCCCCACCACCCTCACACCCACATCACCCTCACACCCACACCATCCTCACACCGACACCAACCCCACACCAACACCACACCCACAGCCACATCACACCCACAGCCACACCCACACCACCCTCACACCCACTCCACCCTCACACACACACCACCCTCACACACACACCACCCTCACACACACACCACCCTCACACCCACACCATCCTCACACACACTCCACCCTCACACACACACCACCCTCACACACACACCACCCTCACACCCACATCACCCTCACACCCACACCATCCTCACACCGACACCAACCCCACACCAACACCACACCCACAGCCACATCACACCCACAGCCACACCCACACCACCCTCACACCCACTCCACCCTCAAACACACACCACCCTCACACACACACCACCCTCACACACACACCACCCTCACACCCACTCCACCCTCACACACACACCACCCTCACACCCACACCACCCTCACAACACTCACACCCACTCCATCCTCACACACACACCACCCTCACACACACACCACGCTCACACCCACACCACCCTCACACCCACACCACCCTCACCACACTCACACCCACTCGATCCTCACACACACTCCACCCTCACACACACACCACCCTCACACCCACACCACCCTCACACCCACACCACCCTCACACCCACTCCACCCTCACACACACACCCACACCACACTCACACTCACATCACCCTCACACCACCCACACACTCACACCACCCTCATACCCACACCACCCTCACACCCACACCACCCTCACACCCACACCACCCTCACACCCACACCACCCTCACACCCACTCCACCCTCACACACACACCACCCTCACACCTGCACCACCCTCACACCAACACCACCCTCGCACCCACACAACCCTCACACAGGCACCACCCTCACACCCACACCACCGTCACACCCACACCACCCTTACACCCACACCACCCTCAGACCCACATCACCCTCACACCCACAGCACCCTCACACCCACACCACCCTCACACCCACATCACCCTCACACCCACACCACCCTCACACACACACCACCCTCACACCCACACCACCCTCACACTCACACTCACACCACCCTCACACCCACACACACACCACCCTCACATCCCACACCACACCCACATCACACCACACCCACACCCACACCACCGTCACACCCACACCACCCTCGCACCCACACCACCCTCACACCTACACCACCCTCACACACACCCACACCCACGCCCCCACCACCCTCACACCCACACCACACCCACACCCACACCACCGTCACACCCACACCACCCTCGCACCCACACCACACCCACACCCACACCACCGTCACACCTACACCACCCTCGCACCCACACCACCCTCGCACCCACACCACCCTCGCAACCACACCACCCTCACACACACACCACCCTCACACTCACACCCACACCACCCTCACACCCACACCACACCCACACCACCGTCACACCCACACCACCCTCGCATCCACACCACCCTCACACCTACACCACACTCACACACACCCACACCCACGCCCCCACCACCCTCACACCCACACCACCCTCACACCCCCACCACCCTCACACCCACATCACCCTCACACCCACACCATCCTCACACCGACACCAACCCCACACCAACACCACACCCACAGCCACATCACACCCACAGCCACACCCACACCACCCTCACACCCACTCCACCCTCACACACACACCACCCTCACACACACACCACCCTCACACCCAGTCCACCCTCACACACACACCACCCTCACACCCCCACCACCCTCACACCCACATCACCCTCACACCCACACCATCCTCACACCGACACCAACCCCACACCACCACACCCACAGCCACATCACACCCACAGCCACACCCACACCACCCTCACACCCACTCCACCCTCACACACACACCACCCTCACACACACACCACCCTCACACACACTCCACCCTCACACACACACCACCCTCACACCCACACCACCCTCACACCCACTCCACCCTCACACACACACCACCCTCACACACACACCACCCTCACACCCACATCACCCTCACACCCACACCATCCTCACACCGACACCAACCCCACACCAACACCACACCCACAGCCACATCACACCCACAGCCACACCCACACCACCCTCACACCCACTCCACCCTCAAACACACACCACCCTCACACACACACCACCCTCACACACACACCACCCTCACACCCACTCCACCCTCACACACACACCACCCTCACACCCACACCACCCTCACAACACTCACACCCACTCCATCCTCACACACACACCACCCTCACACACACACCACGCTCACACCCACACCACCCTCACACCCACACCACCCTCACCACACTCACACCCACTCGATCCTCACACACACTCCACCCTCACACACACACCACCCTCACACCCACACCACCCTCACACCCACACCACCCTCACACCCACTCCACCCTCACACACACACCCACACCACACTCACACTCACATCACCCTCACACCACCCACACACTCACACCACCCTCATACCCACACCACCCTCACACCCACACCACCCTCACACCCACACCACCCTCACACCCACACCACCCTCACACCCACTCCACCCTCACACACACACCACCCTCACACCTGCACCACCCTCACACCAACACCACCCTCGCACCCACACAACCCTCACACAGGCACCACCCTCACACCCACACCACCGTCACACCCACACCACCCTTACACCCACACCACCCTCAGACCCACATCACCCTCACACCCACAGCACCCTCACACCCACACCACCCTCACACCCACATCACCCTCACACCCACACCACCGTCACACACACACCACCCTCACACACACACCACACCCACACCACACCCACACACACTCCACCCACACCACCTTCACACCCACACCACACCCACACCCACACACACACCACCCACACCACCCTCACACCCACACCACTCCCACACCCACACCACCCTCACACCCACATCACCCTCACACCCACACCACCCTCACACACACACCACCCTCACATCCACACCACCCTCACACCCACACCACCCTCAGACCACCCTCACACACACACCACCCACACCACCCTCACACCAACACCACCCTCGCACACACACCACCCCCACACCCACACCACCCTCACATCCACACCACCCTCACACCCACACCACCCCCACATAACCCTCACACCCACACCACCCTCACACCACCCTCACACACACACATCACACCCACACCACCGTCACACCCACATCACCCTCACACTCACACCACCTTCACACCCACATCACCCTCACACCCACACCACCCTCACACACACACCACACCCACACCCCACACACACCCACACCACCCTCACACGCACACCACCCTCACACCCACATCACCCTCACACAAACACCACACCCACACCCACATCACCCTCACACCCACATCACACCCACACCACACCCACATCACACCACACCCACACCCACACCACACCCACAACACCCTCACACCCACACAACCCTCACACCCACACCACCCTCACACACACACCACCCTCACACCCACACCACCCTCACACTCACACTCACACCACCCTCACACCCACACACACACCACCCTCACATCCCACACCACACCCACATCACACCACACCCACACCCACACCACTGTCACACCCACACCACCCTCGCACCCACACCACCCTCACACCTACACCACCCTCACACACACCCACACCCACGCCCCCACCACCCTCACACCCACACCACACCCACACCCACACCACCGTCACACCCACACCACCCTCGCACCCACACCACACCCACACCCACACCACCGTCACACCCACACCACCCTCGCACCCACACCACCCTCGCACCCACACCACCCTCACACACACACCACCCTCACACTCACACCCACACCACCCTCACACCCACACCACACCCACACCAACGTCACACCCACACCACCCTCGCATCCACACCACCCTCACACCTACACCACACTCACACACACCCACACCCACGCCCCCACCACCCTCACACCCACACCACCCTCACACCCCCACCACCCTCACACCCACATCACCCTCACACCCACACCATCCTCACACCGACACCAACCCCACACCAACACCACACCCACAGCCACACCACACCCACAGCCACACCCACACCACCCTCACACCCACTCCACCCTCACACCCACACCACCCTCACACACACACCACCCTCACACCCACACCACCCTCACAACACTCACACCCACTCCATCCTCACACACACACCACCCTCACACACACACCACGCTCACACCCACACCACCCTCACACCCACACCACCCTCACCACACTCACACCCACTCGATCCTCACACACACTCCACCCTCACACACACACCACCCTCACACCCACACCACCTCACACCCACTCCACCCTCACACACACACCACCGTCACACGCACACCACCCTCACACCCACTCCACCCTCACACCCACATCATCCTCACACCCACATCACCCTCACACACACACCACATCCTCACCCCACCCACACCCACACCACCCTCACACCCACACCACCCTCACACCCACACCACCCTCACACACACACCACCCTCACACACACACCACCCTCACACCCACTCCACCCTCACACCCACACCACACCCACACCCACACCACCCTCACACACACACCACCCTCACACCCACACCCACATCACCCTCACACCCACATCACCCTCACACCCACATCACCCTCACTCCCACAACACCCTTACACCCACATCACCCTCACACCCACATCACCCTCACACCCACAACACCCTCACACCCACACCACCCTCACACCCACACCACCCTCACACCCACACCACCCTCACACACACACCACCCTCACACACACACCACCCTCACACCCACTCCACCCTCACACCCACACCACACCCACACCCACACCACCCTCACACACACACCACCCTCACACCCACACCCACATCACCCTCACACCCACATCACCCTCACACCCACATCACCCTCACTCCCACAACACCCTTACACCCACATCACCCTCACACCCACATCACCCTCACACCCACAACACCCTCACACCCACATCACCCTCACACCCACATCACCCTCACACCCACAACACCCTCACACCCACATCACCCTCACACCCACATCACCCTCACACACAAACCACCCTCACACGC
Organism: Scyliorhinus torazame; assembly: GCF_047496885.1. Classification (NCBI taxonomy): domain Eukaryota; kingdom Metazoa; phylum Chordata; class Chondrichthyes; order Carcharhiniformes; family Scyliorhinidae; genus Scyliorhinus; species Scyliorhinus torazame. The sequence goes on along the minus strand of NC_092711.1, from coordinate 129,288,333 downwards.
ACAACACCCCCACACCCACATCACCCTCACACCCACATCACCCTCACACCCACATCACCCTCACACCCACAACACCCTCACACCCACATCACCCTCACACCCACATCACCCTCACACCCACATCACCCTCACACCCACAACACCCTCACACCCACATCACCCTCACACCCACATCACCCTCACACACAAACCACCCTCACACCCACACCACCCTCACACCCACATCACCCTCACACCCACATCACCCTCACTCCCACAACACCCTTACACCCACATCACCCTCACACCCACATCACCCTCACACCCACATCACCCTCACACCCACAACACCCTCACACCCATATCACCCTCACACCCACATCTCCCTCACACCCACAACACCCTCACACCCACATCACCCTCACACCCACATCACCCTCACACCCACACCACCCTCACACCCACCCCCACCCCCACACCACCCTCACACCCACAACACCCTCACACCCACATCACCCTCACACCCACATCACCCTCAAACACACGCCACCCTCACACACACACCACCCTCACACCCACACCCACACCACCCCCACACCCACACCACACCCACACCACACCCACACCACCCTCACATCCCACACCCACACCCACAACCACACCACAACCACGCCACACTCACACCCACACCCACACCACACCCACTCCACACCCACACCCACACCACACCACCACCCTCACACTCACACCCACACCACACCCACACCACACCCACACCCACACCACACCACCACCCTCACACTCACCCCCACACCACCCTCACACCCACACCACCCTCACACCCACACCACCCCCACACCCACACCACCCTCACACCCACACCACCCTCACACCCACACAACCCTCACACTCACACCCACACCACACCCACACCACACTCACACCCACACCACACCACCCTCACACCCTCACATCCCACACACACACACCACCCTCACACTGACACCCACACCAGCCTCACACCCGCACCACACCCACACCACCCTCACACCCACACCACCCCCACACCCACACCACCCTCACACCCACACCACCCTCACACCCACACAACCCGCACACCCACACACACGCCCACACCACACTCACACCCACACCACCCTCACACACAAAACACCCTCACACCCACACCACCCTCACACCCACACCACCCTCACACACGCACCACCCTCACACCCACACCACCGTCACCCACACCACCCTCACACCCCCACCACCCCCACACCCACACCATCCTCACACCTGCACCACCCTCACACCAACACCACCCTCGCACCCACACCACCCTCACACAGGCACCACCCTCACACCCACACCACCGTCACACCCACACCACCCTTACACCCACACCACCCTCACACCCACATCACCCTCACACCCACAGCACCCTCACACCCACACCACACTCACACCCACATCACCCTCACACCCACACCACCCTCACACACACACCACCCTCACACACACACCACACCCACACCACACCCACACACACTCCACCCACACCACCCTCACACCCACACCACACCCACACCCACACACACACCACCCACACCACCCTCACACCCACACCACTCCCACACCCACACCACCCTCACACCCACATCACCCTCACACACACACCACCCTGACACACACACCACACCCACACACACACCACCCACACCACCCTCACACCCACACCACCCTCGCACACACACCACCCCCACACCCACACCACCCTCACACCCACACCACCCTCACACCCACACCACCCCCACATCACCCTCACACCCACACCACCCTCACACCCACACCACCTTCACACCCACATCACCCTCACACCCATACCACCCTCACACCCACACCACATCACACCCACACCACCGTCACACCCACACCACCCTCACACACACACCACACCCACACCCCACCCACACCCACACCACCCTCACACCCACACCACCCTCACACCCACATCACCCTCACACACACAGCACACCCACACCCACATCACCCTCACACCCACATCACACCCACACCACACCAACATCACCCTCACACCCACACCACCCTCACACCCACACCACCCTCACACACACACATCACACCCACACCACCGTCACACCCACATCACCCTCACACTCACACCACCTTCACACCCACATCACCCTCACACCCACACCACCCTCACACCCACACCACATCACACCCACACCACCGTCACACCCACACCACCCTCACACACACACCACACCCACACCCCACCCACACCCACACCACCCTCACACCCACACCACCCTCACACCCACATCACCCTCACACACACACCACACCCACACCCACATCACCCTCACACCCACATCACACCCACACCACACCCACATCACACCAAACCCATACCCACACCACACCCACAACACCCTCACACCCACACAACCCTCATACCCACACCACCCTCACACACACACCACCGCCACACCCACACCACATTCACACCCACACCACATCCACACACACCACCCTCACACCCACACCACCCTCACACACACACCACCCTCACACCCACACCCACACCACCCTCACACCCACACCAGCCTCACACCCACACCACACCCACACCCACACCCACACCACCCTCACACCCACACCAGCCTCACACCCACACCACCCTCACACCCACACCACCCTCACACCCACACACACATCAACCTCACACCCACACCACCCCCACACCAACCTCACACCCACAACATCCTCACACTCACACCACCATCACACACACACCACCCTCACATCCACACCACCCTCACACCCACAGTCACACCACCCTCACACCAACACCACCCCCACACCCACACCACCCTCACACCCACACTACCCTCACACACACACCACCCTCACACACACACCACCGCCACACCCACACCACATTCACACCCACACCACCCTCACACACACACCACCCTCACACACACACCACCGCCACACCCACACCACATTCACACCCACACCACATTCACACACACACCACCCTCACACCCACACCACCCTCACACACACACCACCCTCACACACACCACCCTCATACCGACACCCACACCACCCTCACACCCACACCAGCCTCACACCCACACCACACCCACACCACACCCACACACACACCGACCTCACACCCACACCACACCCACACCACCCTCACACCCACACCAACCTCACACCCACACCACCCTCACAGCCACAACACCCTCACACTCACACCACCATCACACACACACCACCCTCACACCCACACCACCCTCACACCCACACTCACACCACCCTCACACCCACACCAACCTCACACCCACACCACATTCAAACACACACCACCCTCAGACACATACCACCCTCACACACATACCACCCTCACACACACACCACCCCCAAAACCACCCCACCCCACACTACCAACACACGCACAGCACCCACACCACCCTCATACCAACACCATCCTCACACCCACACCACCCTCACACCCACACCACCCTCACACACACACCACCCTCACACACACACCACCCTCACACCCACACCACACTCACAGCCAAACCACCCTCACACCCACCCTCACATCCATGCCACCCTCACAGTCACACCACCCTCACACCCAGACCCACACCCCCACCACCCTCACACCCACACCACCCTCACACCCACACCACCCTCACACCACCCACACGCTCACACCACACCCACACTCACACCACCCTCACACCCACACCACCGTCACACCCACACCACTCTCACACCCACACCACATTCACACACACACCACCCTCACACCCACACCACCCTCACACCCACACCACATTCACACACACACCACCCTCACACCACCCACACACTCACACCACACCCACACACACACCACCCTCACACCCACACCACCCTCACACCCACACCACATTCACACACAAACCACCCTCACACCCACAACACATTCACACACACACCACCCTCACACACATACCACCCTCACACACACCACCCCCACACCCACACCACCCCCACACCCACACCACCCTCACACACACCACCCTCACACCCACACCACACTCACACCCACAATACCCTCACACTCACACAACCCTCACACCCACAACACCCTCACACTCATACCACCCTCACCCCCACACCACACCTACACTCACACCACACCTACACTCACACCACCCTCACACTCACACCACCCTCACACTCACACCACCCTCACACACATACCACCCTCACACACACACCACCCTCACACCCACACCACACCCACACCCACACTACCATCACACGCACAGCACCCACACACCCACGCCACCCTCATACCAACACCATCCTCACACCCACACCACCCTCACACACACTACACCCTCACACACACACCACCCTCACAGCCACACAACCCTCACACCCACCCTCACGCCCACGCCACCCTCACACCAACCCTCACACCCACACCACCCTCACACACACACCAGCCTCACACACACACCACCCTCACACACACACACCACCCTCACACCCACACACCCTCACACACACACCCACAACCACACCACCCTCACACTCACACCACCCTCACAGCCACACCACCCTCACAGCCACACCACCCTCACACCCACAGCACCCTCACAGCCACACTACCCTCACACACACACCACCCTCACACCCACACCACCCTCACACACACACCACCTTCACACCCACACCACCCTCACACACACACCAGCCTCACAGCCACACCACCCTCACACACACCCTCACATTCATACCACCCTCACAGCCACACCACCCTCACACTCACACCACCCTCACACCCAGGCCCACACTCCCACCACCCTCACACTCACAGCACCCTCACACCTACCCTCACACCCACACTCACACCACCCTCACACCCACACCGCCCTCACAGCCACACCACCCTCACACTCACACCACCCTCACACTCACACCACCCTCACCCCCAGACCCACACCCCCACCACCCTCACACCCACACCACTGTCACACCCACACCACCGTCACACCCACACATTCACACCCACTCCACCCTCACACCACCCACACACTCACACCACACCCACACTCACACCACCCTCACACACACACCACCCTCACACACACACCACACCCCCACCACCCTCACACCCACACCACCGTCACACCCACACCACCGTCACACCCACACATTCACACCCACTCCACCCTCACACCACCCACACACTCACACCACACCCACACTCACACCGCCCTCACACACACACCACCCTCACACACACACCCCCGTCACACGCACACCACTCTCACACCCACACCACATTCACACACACACCACCCTCACACTCACCACCCTCACACTCACACCACCCCCACACCCACAACACCCTCACACCCACACCCACATTACCCTCACACCCACACCGCCCTCACAGCCACACCACCCTCATACCCACCCTCACATCCATACCACCCTCACAGCCACACCACACTCACACTCACACCACCCTCACACTCACACCACCCTCACCCCCAGACCCACACCCCCACCACCCTCACACCCACACCACCGTCACACCCACACCACCGTCACACCCACACCACCCTCACACCCACACCACCCACACACCCACACCACCCTCACACACACACCACCCTCACACTCACACCACCCTCACACTCATACCACCCTCACCCCCACACCACACCTACACTCACACCACCCTCACACCCATACCACCCTCACAGCCACACCACCCTCACAGCCACACCACCCTCACAGCCGCACCACCCTCACACTCACACCACCCTCACCCCCAGACCCACATCCCCACCACCCTCACACCCACACCACCGTCACACCCACACCACCGTCACACCCACACATTCACACCCACACCACATTCACACCCACTCCACCCTCACACCACCCACACACTCACACCACACCCACACTCACACCACCCTCACACCCACACACACACCACACCCCCACCACCCTCACACCCACACCACCGTCACACCCACACCACCGTCACACCCACACATTCACACCCACTCCACCCTCACACCACCCACACACTCACACCACACCCACACTCACACCGCCCTCACACACACACCACCCTCACACACACACCCCCGTCACACGCACACCACTCTCACACCCACACCACATTCACACACACACCACCCTCACACTCACCACCCTCACACTCACACCACCCCCACACCCACAACACCCTCACACCCACACCCACATTACCCTCACACCCACACCGCCCTCACAGCCACACCACCCTCATACCCACCCTCACATCCATACCACCCTCACAGCCACACCACACTCACACTCACACCACCCTCACACTCACACCACCCTCACCCCCAGACCCACACCCCCACCACCCTCACACCCACACCACCGTCACACCCACACCACCGTCACACCCACACCACCCTCACACCCACACCACCCACACACCCACACCACCCTCACACACACACCACCCTCACACTCACACCACCCTCACACTCATACCACCCTCACCCCCACACCACACCTACACTCACACCACCCTCACACCCATACCACCCTCACAGCCACACCACCCTCACAGCCACACCACCCTCACAGCCGCACCACCCTCACACTCACACCACCCTCACCCCCAGACCCACATCCCCACCACCCTCACACCCACACCACCGTCACACCCACACCACCGTCACACCCACACATTCACACCCACACCACATTCACACCCACTCCACCCTCACACCACCCACACACTCACACCACACCCACACTCACACCACCCTCACACCCACACCACCCTCACACACACACCACCCTCACAGCCACACCACCCTCACACCCACACCACCCTCACACACACACCACATTCACACACACACCACCCTCACACCCACACCACCCTAAACACCGCCCCCCCCCCTCCACCACTACTACCCCTACTGCCCCCTCCCCCCCCACCACTCCCCCACCCCCCGCCCCGCGGTCTTATCATGTGTCTTGTCTTGTGCGTTGCAGGAGCTGCTGGTGATGGGGAGGGTCCTGCTGGTGTCCCCGCCCCCGGCCCCAGCCCCAGCCAGAACCCCAGGTGCCGACCAGCGACGAGGACGATGCTGACACGGACGGGAGCCATGGACCCGAGACCCAGGAGACCCCAGAGCTCGAGTCCCAGGATGACACTGACTTCCCGTCGCAGCTGTCTCCAACACCCTCCGCATTCCCACAGAGACTCACCTCGGTTGGTGAACAGGCTCCTGGGACACTATCTGGTGCGCAGCACACATGCTCCTGTACAGCAGGTGGAGGGAGGCACTCCCCAGGGGGAGGACGGTCGCTGGGCAGGCCGACCCCAGGGACTAGCTGCCGTGCAGACGGGGTTCAGGCTTCTGGAACGGACGGGCAGCTCGATTGTGGAGATGCAGTCACACAGCCTGGGGATACACGAGGGGTTGTCGCCGAGCATCCAGCACCTGCAGGTGTAGTTGGAGGAATCCAACCGCGTGCAGGAGCAGGAGGTGGTGCTGACCACGTGTGCCACCCAGGCCAACACCGCACGTGGATGCCTTAGGGCGAGGGTTTCTGCCTTGGATCAAGGCCAGTCCAAGGTCTGGGGCACTCTGTGCAGGCAGTGGCCGAGGCCCAGGACAGGGCTGCCCTCTCACAGGCAGCCATGTGCCAGAGCCAGCTGGGCATTGCAGCGGTGCTCCGAAGGGTGGTCCAGTCACACTGGGCCATGGCTGAGAGCACTGCCCTTGCCACCAGTACTCTCTGCGGCCCAAGTCTGTACCACCCTGTAGGGGATACTGTGGCCTTTGCCCTTGGGCAGGCTGCGTGATGCCCTGCCGGTAGGTGGTGGCCGGTTGGGGGGGGGGGGGGAGAGTGGTATGGCGGAGGGTGAGTGTAGGGTTAGGGGGTGGGATACAGGGGTGGTTGGGTGGAGGCTGGGATGCGGGGGTGGTGGGGTGGGGGCACCCATACGACCGATGTCACCCTGCAGAACCAGGGGCCAAGGTGGGTGGTCAGTGGGATGTGCGGCAAGGTGGCTGCCTTGCAGGCCGTGGGAATGACGGACTGTTCCTGGACACCGTCTCAGTCCTGTGGGGGGGGTCGCCCGGCCCCACGCCCGTCCTCCCACCACCCCTCCCCTCCTCCCTGCTGACCATGACAGGAGCCACCCACACCAGCCGGCCCGGCCAGTGTCAGCACCAGAAGCCCACAGTCACACCCACTGTCTTTGAAATACATGCCCCTAAATTTTGACCATGCTAAATTGTCCCTTAGCGTCCAAAGATGCGTAGGTTAGGTGGGGTTGTGGGGATAGGGCGAGAGAGTGGGCCTGTGTTGGGTGCTCTTTCAGAGGGTCAGTACGTACCCGATGGGCCGAATGGCCTCAGTCTGCACTGGGCTTCTGGAACGGACAGTCCCATCGAATGTGGAGATGCAGTTGCAGAGCAGGGACTACATGGGGGTTGTCGGCGAGCATCCAGCACCTGCAGGTGCAGTTGGAGGTGGTGCCGTCGATGTGTACCACCCAGGCCAACACCGCACAGGTAGCGTCCGCAGTGGAGGCATTGGGGGCATGGGCTTTGGCCATGGATCAGCATGTCAAGGCCTGGGACATTCTGTGCAGGGGCTGGCTGAGGCCCAGGACACGTTTGCCGTCTCACAGGCAGCCATGTGTGAGTCACTTGGAAATTGTAGCAGCGCTTATGAGCGTGGCCCAGTCACAGCGGGCCGTGGCTGAGAACGTCAGTGGCATTGCTCAGGCGCTGGCTGACATGGCGAAGACCCATGGGAAGGTGGCCAGTCCCAGAGGGAGATGGCGCAGTCATTGGCTGATGTGAGACAGACCCAGAAGGTGGTGGCATGGTCGCAGCGTGATGTGGCGCAGTCCCAGACAGCGATGGTCCACTCCCTGTGCTCCATGATCGCGAGCGTGCAGCTCCTGGTCGATTCAGAGGGAGCTTCAGGGGATAGCTCCGCTCGCACCCCCATCCCATGGAGTGGGTGTGAGGGGTGGGCTGGTCTGGGCTGGCCACAGAGCGGGTGCGGTCGGGGGGGGAATGGGAGGATGTTGTGGGCCTGGGCCCCCCACACTCCCCCCACCACCCCGACCATGAAGGAGGCCACCGGACACCCCGAGGGAGGGATACTCCAGCAGGGAAGGTGCCGGAACACCCCCCCTCGATTTCCCCCCCCCCCCCCCCCCCACTCCCCCACCCCCCTTGGGGGCCCCCAGTCCCCTACAGGGGCTGGTTTAGTACAGGGCTAAATTGCTGGCTTTTAAAGCAGACCAAGGTAGGCCAGCAGCACGGTTCAATTCCCGTACCAGCCTCCCCGAACAGGCGCCGGAATGTGGCGACTAGGGGCTTTTCACGGTAACTTCATTTGAAGCCTACTTGTGACAATAAGCAATTTTCATTTTCATTTCATTTCCTCCTGATCCTGGCGCATCTGATGGGCAGAACCCCAGACGACACCCGCCAACAGGGACCCAGGATGTGGGACGGGAATCACAGCAGGCCGTCGCCTCTCCTGATGTACCATCTAGACGTTGGTTAGGGCCCGTAAGGCCAGAAAGTTAGACACCAGTTAAGTCTGTCATGATATTCAAACACACACATCATGATAGACACACCAACAGACAAATCAGAACACACACCACCACAACCAATCACAGAAAGATATAAAAGCACAAACACAACACCCGGGAAGGGCAATTATGATGCCATTAGACGTGACTTGGGGGGGATAAGGTGGAGAAGTAGGCTGCAAGTGTTGGGCACACTGGATAAGTGGGGCTTGATCAAGGATCAGCTACTGCGTGTTCTTGATAAGTATGTACCGGTCAGACAGGGAGGAAGGCGTCGAGCGAGGGAACCGTGGTTTACCAAGGAAGTGGAATCTCTTGTTAAGAGGAAGAAGGAGGCCTATGTGAAGATGAAGTGTGAAGTTTCGGTTGGGGCGATGGATAGTTACAAGGTAGCGAGGAAGGATCTAAAGAGAGAGCTAAGACGAGCAAGGAGGGGACATGAGAAGTATTTGGCAGGAAGGATCAAGGAAAACCCAAAAGCTTTCTATAGGTATGTCAGGAATAAGCGAATGACTAGGGAAAGAGTAGGACCAGTCAAGGACAGGGATGGGAAATTGTGTGTGGAGTCTGAAGAGATAGGCGAGATACTAAATGAATATTTTTCGTCAGTATTCACTCAGGAAAAAGATAATGTTGTGGAGGAGAATGCTGAGCCCCAGGCTAATAGAATAGATGGCATTGAGGTACGTCGGGAAGAGGTGTTGGCAATTCTGGACAGGCTGAAAATAGATAAGTCCCCGGGACCTGATGGGTTTTATCCTAGGATTCTCTGGGAGGCCAGGGAAGAGATTGCTGGACCTTTGGCTTTGATTTTTATGTCATCATTGGCTACAGGAATAGTGCCAGAGGACTGGAGGACAGCAAATGTGGTCCCTTTGTTCAAAAAGGGGAGCAGAGACAACCCCGGCAACTATAGACCGGTGAGCCTCACGTCTGTAGTGGGTAAAGTCTTGGAGGGGATTATAAGAGACAAGATTTATAATCATCTAGATAGGAATAATATGATCAGGGATAGTCAGCATGGCTTTGTGAAGGGTAGGTCATGCCTCACAAACCTTATTGAGTTCTTTGAGAAGGTGACTGAACAGGTAGACGAGGGTAGAGCAGTTGATGTGGTGTATATGGATTTCAGCAAAGCGTTTGATAACGTTCCCCACGGTAGGCTATTGCAAAAAATACGGAGGCTGGGGATTGAGGGTGATTTAGAGATGTGGATCAGAAATTGGCTAGCTGAAAGAAGACAGAGGGTGGTGGTTGATGGGAAATGTTCAGAATGGAGTACAGTCACAAGTGGAGTACCACAAGGATCTGTTCTGGGGCCGTTGCTGTTTGTCATTTTTATCAATGACCTAGAGGAAGGCGCAGAAGGGTGGGTGAGTAAATTTGCAGACGATACTAAAGTCGGTGGTGTTGTCGATAGTGTGGAAGGATGTAGCAGGTTACAGAGGGATATAGATAAGCTGCAGAGCTGGGCTGAGAGGTGGCAAATGGAGTTTAATGTAGAGAAGTGTGAGGTGATTCACTTTGGAAGGAATAACAGGAATGCGGAATATTTGGCTAATGGTAAAGCTCTTGAAAGTGTGGATGAGCAGAGGGATCTAGGTGTCCATGTACATAGATCCCTGAAAGTTGCCACCCAGGTTGATAGGGTTGTGAAGAAGGCCTATGGAGTGTTGGCCTTTATTGGTAGAGGGATTGAGTTCCGGTGTCGGGAGGTCATGTTGCAGCTGTACAGAACTCTGGTACGGCCGCATTTGGAGTATTGCGTACAGTTCTGGTCACCGCATTATAGGAAGGACGTGGAGGCTTTGGAGCGGGTGCAGAGGAGATTTACCAGGATGTTGCCTGGTATGGAGGGAAAATCTTATGAGGAAAGGCTGATGGACTTGAGGTTGTTTTCGTTGGAGAGAAGAAGGTTAAGGGGAGACTTAATAGAGGCATACAAAATGATCAGGGGGTTGGATAGGGTGGACAGTGAGAGCCTTCTCCCGCGGATGGATATGGCTGGCACGAGGGGACATAACTTTAAACTGAGGGGTAATAGATATAGGACAGAGGTCAGAGGTAGGTTCTTTACGCAAAGAGTAGTGAGGCCGTGGAATGCCCTACCTGCTACAGTAGTGAACTCGCCAACATTGAGGGCATTTAAAAGTTTATTGGATAAACATATGGATGATAATGGCATAGTGTAGGTTAGATGGCTTTTGTTTCGGTGCAACATCGTGGGCCGAAGGGCCTGTACTGCGCTGTATTGTTCTATGTTCTATGTTCTACCTGGTGGTCAGTATTAGCTGGAGAGGAGGACCAGGACAGACCTGCTACATGAAACACTCAGGGAGACAACACGTGCAGAGTATCCAGAACGAACTGTATTATAAGAGTTAAAATAAAATAGAGTTGTACCACATACAACTGTGTTGGCTCATCTGTGCACCAGAGAACCCAACACCACATGGTACAGGAGTGGATCGATACCTGCCGGCATACCTCAGTGTACACAGACAACCAGCAGTGCCCAGGCAAAATGATAGAGCTCCCGGTTCCGCAGCCGCTCCAGTGCTACTGCGATCTCCGCGAAAACTGGCGGCGATTCCGGCAAGTGTTCGAATTGTTCCTGGTGGCAACTGAACTCCAAGACCTGGATGATAGCGAAAAAATTGAATTTCTCCTCACCATCGCCGGTGCAAGGGCAAGAGAAATATTCACAAGGTTCAGGTTCTTCAGGAGGCAGCAAAGGTACGATTACCAGGCAGTCCTGGACAAATTCTCCAAATACTGTGAAGAAAACGCAATCCAATCGGCAAGTAAAGGTAAGAAAAGCGGCAGTACTCACCTCGTGGCCGGGATCCCGGAGCCCGAATTCCCAGAGGCCGAAATCCTGGGCCTGAGAGAGGGCTGGGTCGAGGTCGGCAGCCATCTTGCTAAAGGTATCACGCTAGCACAGTTGCGCGAGCAGTGCGCAGAACCGGAAGTATCGTTTGCGCATGCGCGAGATGCTGTGCATGAGCAGCCAAGAAAACGGCCATCGGTAAAGGAACAGCGATCTGAGCATGCCCAGTCGCTTCCTACGTGCTACATACCGAGCGTCAGGATGTCAGAGGCCCCAGACCGCACCAATTTAAAGGGGAAACGTCCCAAATCCAATTTAAAAGGGAAACATCCCAAATCAAAAAAACAAAAATCTGTTAAAGCTGTAAAACAACCTTCCCTCACCTGGAATGACAGCACATTGCCGCAAATTGACCCAGGAGATGAATTTGACCTCCGAAGAACCCTCCGACAAGCAGTTACCTACGCACAAGCCGATGATTCCGACCTCGAATACTTCGATGACGATCTTTACAGTGTTTCCGGACCTCGCGAGCCCAATGATAGCTCCGTGGTCCTATACGACTATGACTCGGACGAACCTTT